>NW_015150600.1:291139-348716 GCF_000732505.1 Cyprinodon variegatus
AGGCTATTAATTTATGCTGTATGTGATGGAAACACAAACTAAAATCCTTGTTTTTGCCATAAGCTTGTTGTCACTGTTTTCAGTCAATGAAAAGAGAATAAGAAGACTGCATTTACACTACACTGTTCTGCTGGAACCTTCTGCACCATTTGATGTCAGTTCAGGCAAACTTGTTCGTGAACAATAACTTAATATCCTCCCATTTAAAACGAGGCTGGCACGAGCAAAGTTACAAAAACCCGAAGGTGGGTGACCTAGCACTGACGCTGCATCCTTGTGCTGTCGAAAGCTGCAAGTATAAACCAAGCTTGACCTAGGAGGTCCATTTAATCACTTGGTCATGCAGAAAAGTAGATAACAGATCTTGATTTTTAAATAGAAAGAGATCTTTGAACCGAACACAACTCAATGTTATAATGCATTATGCACCATATTTATTAACTTTGCACTGCACTAAACCTGTCCATATCAATGCCTTTTGCACCATGACTTTTAAACTGGTTTCCTTTTCTCTTACACTGTTTACATTCTTGATCAGTGCTGCACTTTATAAATGGTAATGTTAATTTCATTTCACTGTTCATTCACTGTTGTAAGCTGTACGCATTGAAAGTTAGTTTTGTATACACTCTGTGTATACAAACCGACAATAAAGTATATGTAAAGCTAAGTTTATCATCTGGCTTTCCTTTGCAAAACAAATACAATGGAACAATGCAAAACTTTGGTAGCGCTGGGGGTTTCTGTTGCTATTTTGGTGCCGATTACTCCATGAAGCCAAGAGGAACATTTTCAAACTATTTTGAGCTCTTATTTCATTTTTTCTTCTATTCAAATGCACTTCTTTTACTTCAAATCACCATGAAACTGGGATTAGGACTCAGCACACATTTACGCTGCAAACATGGTTTAGAGACACCATGCAGGCATACAGTTTGCTGGTCTGTTAGGGTCAGGGAGGGTTCAAGAAGGCATGATCTACTCCAGAAATTGGACTCAGGCATAATTAAAAGTGTTCCAAAGGTTTATTGTGGAAGTCCTGTTACTCTTGCCTGAATTTTCTTTAACTGTATTATAATGTGCTATATTTCAGGAACTATAAGTAGAAATGTTTTTATGTTTCTCTATAAAAGTAGCTTTGGTCAAGGTTCACACCATGGTTAAAAAGAAAAAAACAGATATGTTTTGTGTTAGAGTGCTAGCCTGAACAAGTCAAATTTGTTGATGCCTCTTAGCCATGACACCTCCTCTGTGAGCAATGTGGGCACCAGCTGCCACTGTGAGAAGACACAATAGGGATGGAGCTAAGGCCAAATGACACTTGATCCAATAATAATTAGCCTGCCTGGTTAACAGCTTGGCAGCCTCAACATTAGTTAAGAGATACACAACAAACTTGGAGCGTCGCCTCACCTTTTCTTTTAACGTGACATGTCTAAAAGACGAGACAGACCCTAATTAAAAAAGTTTGCAGCAATTGAAAGACTATTTAAAAGTGCAATAAAGTCAACAAACAAGTTGTGTCATTTCTTGTGTTGTCCCTAGACATGCATCTTACCCTGCCATGAACAAAGAAGATGTGAAAGATATTATAAGTAGAAATGAGACCTTGGTAGAATTCAAAGATGTTTTCATACTGGTGGCTTCTGTCTGGGTGGTGAGGACAGCTGGGCTTACAGTTTTAGGGCAACAGCGTTAAAAAGGAGAAGAGAGCAGAGGAACTGAGGGCTGAGCCACACAGCAAAAACCCCTGAGAGAGCCCTGAGGGAAGGTTAGCCCCCCTCTTAGTCTCTTTCACTCACCTCGCCATTTTCTGACATCTTTGAGCAGCAATTACCCAAAAGCCAACTTTTTAACCTTACCCTTTTATGAATAACAGAAAATGTTTTTTTTTTTCTGCATCCTGCAGTAACTTCTCACTCAAGCAAAACGGCCTCTGAAGATCACAGGAATTTTTCAAAGTAATAAAAGTTGACTTTGAAAACATTTCTTTTTTTGGTGAAAGCACTAAACAAGAACAAACATGCTAGTCAGCAGACTAAACCTGTTAACTTTTTTCTCAGCATGTGGGTTGCCCATGCGAGGCCAAGCTGGCCTAAGGGTAAGCACTGATTTAACCGCACTTTGCAAAGAACAAATAAATCAAGCATCATTCTAAGCCAGACACAGACCTCGAGAGACGCCTCAATACCGCTGTTTATCGATCTTACATGTTGGTGTGTTTTTGTCTGTGCATGAGAACGAAGAGGGGCAAGAAGAAGTGTTATTTATTTCACTGCTTATTCATTTGTCTGCTAAAGGTACTTTATCTTACCCCTGCTTGAAAAAGTTAATGCGCTTACTTTAGAATTAAAGACCCACTTAGGTAAGGTTGGAGGGCAAGAACAGTGTGCAAAGGCAGAGGAAGAGCGGAGGAGGAGGGAGCAGCGGTTGAGGGGCCCAACAAACCGGTGCTGACGAGAAAGATATTGAATTTCAATTAGCAAACACCTGAATTTACATACAGCCTACATAGTGATGCTGGGTAAGCAATTTAACAATTTCAAGCAGCTGCTTGGTATCATTTACATAAATTAATAAAGCATATTAAAATTCCATGGAAGTTGTTTTCTTCTTTCTTGCATGCATTTTCCTCTCGCTTCTATTAAAAAGTGAGTATAAAATCCCAGAAAGGGGTCAAAGAAACAAGTTCTGGGCGATTTAATTTAGGAGTGGAGGGATTAGGTCTCCGCCTGTTTCAACCTAAATGTAAACAGCAGGTACCCGACAGGTCCACTCGCTCTGTAACTGTGCCATCTCCTGCTTTGTCAGCAGCACATTTGATTCATTCATGGAGCAGCATGTAATGAAGAGCTGCCAGCACCTGGCAGGGCCAACAACCAAAAACACTCATTGTGCCCAGTCCCCTACAGCTACTCACTGTGAGCTTTAACCAAAACAGCATCTGAATTAAGACCGCTCATGGGTCAGATCCAAGGAACTCATCTCCATTTGAAAATGAAGTTGTCTGCTTACTGATTGGTTCATTTATTCATTTTATTGCATTTAAATATTTCTCCCATCAGAAGAAAAATATTTAAGTGGTTTAAGGTCAGTAACACAAGCCAAGGCAGCATAGATTTATCAGATTTAGTTTAACACCGAAGGAAAACAAATTTATTTCTTATTTAAAAAAACAAAAAACAAAAAAAAACACAGAATCATATTTTCTGGGAAATACTGTTCACATTTTTAGCTAAATGAAAAATGAGATTTAAAACTCTTCAATGAAAAAGGTTTCACTGAAACCATCTGTTGCTGTAAAGCCCCACTAAGCTGGCTGAGAGAAAACATGCTCCATATCTTTGCTTACATAAATAGACTCAATTCTTTTTTCTGAAATATTTACCATTGGTATAAACAGGAACGGTCAAAAACAACAATTGTAGGTATAATATTTGACATTATCCGCTTTCAAACAAAAACTAAATTGCACCGTGTTTATTTTATATTTCCCTTTATTCTATGCAAAAAACTTAAAAAAGATTAATACATTTTGCAGATAACATTTTTATAATTGTAGTAATTTTGGGGGGGGGGAGGTTTGTCATTTTTTATGTTAAAATAAAAGCGGTTGGTATAACTAGCATTAAAAAAAGTGAAAACTTAAAACACTTACGTTGATTTGAAAATAAATTAAATCTCAGGCCCAAAAACCTTTAGAGTTAATGTGAACTTATGTTTCCTCATTCCTTGATCCTTGGTTCAGTACAGAAATGGGCCTGCCATTTTAGCGCTGCCTCATAATGCATCACAGAGGGTTTAATTAGCTTGGTAAAATACATTAGGAATAAGAAAACGATTTCCCTTCTCTTCAACACACTCTCTGCACAACCAGGTGGAAAGCCGAGGGGTGGCACAGAGGTGTTGCGTTTTAATTTCGAGGTCAAGTCACGGGTGGACATTTCCACCGCAGGTATCTTGTCATCATTTAGATCTCAGCACAAATGAACAAAGACACACCCTCCTCAGTCCATGGAGGTGGCCATCCAACAGGGACAGCTCCATTTTTCAGAGCTCTATTTAGCTACAGTCATTAGCTTTGCTTTGCAGGCTAATTGGTCTGGAGGAGGCCCAGACTGAGGAGCAGGCCACTAAACACAGCACGCTGCGACACAACTGTGCTCCAATTTTCTGAAATACATAGCCTTTAATGGCAACCATAAAAACTCCAGGTACATTTCAAGACCATAAAATGTTTGTGTAGAGCCAAATATTACGTATACTTCACGCAAGAGTGCAAATAGCCTTATTTAGAAATTCTTTATGATGCATTCAGAAAGAAAGCAAAGCTATAAATAAATATCTACTGGAATGCACTATAATATAAAGCAGGAAAACTAGTGTGCATTAGGTTATAAAAATCTGATATGAATTATGACCATTTTAGCCGGCATCGGTCCCTTTAGTTTGCTCTGCATTGTGTATTCTAAAGGGGAAATATATGAACTACTGTGCAAACATTTTAGTTAAATTAATTAAGAAAGGCTCTCCAGTGACTGACAACAGGAACGGTGTTACATAAAGCCTAACCTGACAAGAAAATCCTCTCATCTCGGGCAACAATCTGGGAAAACAAAACAAATTACGGCTTCAAATTTAGTGTGATGAATTACCCAGCTAAAACAATTTCCAAGTCTGTGTAAATTGTTTTCACACTGAACAAGACTGAATGGCAGCAAATTAGTTCCTCTGGTGGTATAAAACAAGAACTCAACAAATATGCCAGCACACTTCTGCACAGCAGAACGTTCTGCCTGAGGAGCTGATGAAGAGAAAGCGTAGGAGGTGGGAAGCCTAAAGAAAAAACGATAAACCTATGGGGTGCAATGAGTTATAAATTCAAGGAAAAATACAAGAAAGAAAAACTCATTTCAACACCCACAGTCTTGATGCTTTTGTTGTCATTTTTTCTTAATGCAACCGCCTCTGAGACGCAAAAGTAAACAACCCTTATTAAATTATAAAGCCTTTTTGCCATTGCATTAAAGCAGACGTGTGAGACTTAAACTGTGAACATGCTGCTAGTTGGTCTGAAGGTTTTCCAACAGAAGTCACTGCTGAAATGAATCCAGGGGTGTTCTGCATGGATCACTACTAGGGCCACTTTTCTTATTCTATGCCACATCAAACGGAGATGCAAAATATTAGGAAAACTTTTGATATTGTTAGTAAGTATCATAACAGCAATGTGCCTGACTTATATATAAATAAATACTTAAAGCAACACTGTTTAAGTTTTGACCCCAGAATATGCTTAGTTTGAGATCTACTAATACATTTTTCAGCTGAAAATAGATTACCTTGTAGGTATCGATGAGGGAACTGTCTCAAAAACTCACTCAAGTAACTTCAGAGGGTCAGATCCATCACTAAATGATTTGCGTGACCCATAGAGCAGTTTTACAGCAACCTTAAACCCCAACCTCTAACCCTTAAAAAGAAGAGCTATCTGAGCTAATAGCTGTCATTACCCAAGAAATACAACTCTTACCTGATCAGACATTTATTTTGGTTCTTTCATGTAGGATTTAATCTAGAGATGAATGTGGCCTTTTCTTTACTTTTAACTCCATAACTTCTAAAAGCACAAAGGGAGACCGTTTCATTTTGTGACTGTGCAGTTACACAGTGCTGCTTTAAGTAACAGTTTTTTTATGTTTATTTTTGTGCAAATACATATCCAATAGGGAGTTAATTAGTTTAAAAGAAATGAATTCATTTATAGCTGACAGACTGGCAATGAATTAACTTGGTTGCCTTGCAGGACTGTTTGTTTGACTTTACCTGAACACCCTAATGTGCTTTAATACTGCCTGCTGCTTTAAGCAACAACCATCACCAAATACATTCTCAGCATATATACAGTCATTTTGCATGATATGGAATTACTTTTCTAATAATGTCGTAAAATGTCAGCAAGCAAGATCATAACAGAGGGAGTGGTGAAGACATCCTGATGGTGGAATTGACTGAGAGGATTAAGTAAAATGCAGGATATTCATAAAAGCTTGTTGTCTCTGTATTGTCAAAATTGAGCTTTGACTGATATTGTGTAGCCATGTTCAAAATAATGTCTTCTAAGGGTGCACCAAACGATTATTTTGAAAATCAATTAATCTGTCAATTATTATTATCGAATAGAAAACGGTTCCTTAAAGAATTTTTGCCAAATTAGACTAGGTAAAAATAAAGCTTTTCCACTTGAGGGGTTCTGGATAGAGCATATTGACAGACAAAAAAGATTTTTAGCTAAAATGCAAAATATGTCCACTTTTTTTTTTTTTTTAGAATTTTGGTATAATTACTGCTCTAAGTGGGTTTCTCTGTCAGCTAAAGGCATTTTTTACAGTCTCTATACTGCAGTTAATGATTAATCGATTATTAAATTAGTTGACTATTTTAATAGTCGATTAATCCGATTAATTGTTTCAGCCCTAATGTCTTCACTTTTGTTCAAAGCTAAAAAAAAAAAGGTTAAAACTTTTTACATGGACTACAACACACCTTTAAGAAAAACTTCAAAACTCTAAATATCATAATTTGTTAACCCTGGATGGTTATTTTCTACCTAGAAATATATATAAAGATATTTTATTACAGAAATACATTGAAAAAGTAATAACATTTCACAAAACACCACTAAACTTAAGAAGTAAATACAAATACATAAGAGGTTCCAAATGACAGTAACAATGGAAGTCTTTCCGCAAACTTATTGTTTAATAAAACCATTTCACTCATAAAATGTTTTCTTCACTTTTAGTTCATTTGAGGCCACTTAATAGTAGAGCAACATCCTTTGACTCAACAGAGCTTCACACGTGCCTTTCCTTTCTTAACCGCCCCATTGCATTGTTCTCTCGCAGCATGTAGGCCGATTGCAAGAGAATCTTTATCCATTAATAAGATGGTAGTACATATGGAGCTCGTGCACAGGCCCCTCAGAGACAGAGTCATCAGCTCCAAGTGGAGTCAAGTCTCCATCCTAAGCACCACATTGATATTGTACCTGTAATTGGAACTCCGGTGTCACCACTTCGTCCAAGGGACTTACATAAACACGTAGAGAGGAAATATTGCATTTATCTTACCTTGTGCCGAAGTGGGATACATCGTTACACAGAGAACAGTAAGTGCAGAGGTCTAACTAGGCTGTATATTTGTGAAATGGATGGAGCTGTAGCAAGTCCATGATTTCTCTGCAAAGAAGCTCAACTCTTTTACGAGTTGGACGGCAGAAAAATAAAAGGAAACCGGGTAGGCCAAAAACTGTTTCGGTCTTAGGGCTTTCTTTCCTACTTTATTATAAATGTGCAGCCTTCAGATGGCAAATAAGATGCTTTTGTTAGAATATAAGGAATTTTCACCATTTCCTGTTGCACACTGATCACATCTTCTCACAAAACCAAACAGCCTTTCGCTCTTGGAATTTTCTTCAATTCCTCATTCAGTACCTCTCAATGGTTCCAGATTTGGGAAAGCCTGGTGAGTACCCACTATTATTGTTTCCTAAATCTCAAGCTTTCATACAGTCTCAACAGCAAGCGACGTTTGACAGCGATACTCAGACAAAGGTGAGAAGGCGACAAAGGCGTCTGGGTCAGTTTGGATGGCGACAATGGTGCCAACAGGAATGCATATGCTGCATGATAATTGCATTGTTGTGGTGTGCCTGCACAGGGGGCGGTGCGCTTTTCTATGGGTCCCAGTTGTCACAGTTCAGTAAATATGCCTGGAGAGCACAGGCAGGGGGTTCAAACATATCCAGCTGCAACCTTTTCAGGCCAGAGCAAAAAAAGTACTTTAAGAGAGGCATAAGGAGGACTACAGGACATTTTATTCATGAGTGCATCATCTCTATTCTTTACTTCAGGGAATGGAAATGATCAGAAAAGGTAGATAAGCTAAGAAAAGGCACTACATGGGAAATAAATGCTGTCGGTTTACCTTGTGCACATATTTCAGCCTTAGAGGTGAATATGGATATTACTCTCTGCACAGACAGTGTAATGACCAGACAACAGGTCTTTAGCAAAGCTTATGTTCATCATAGATGGTAAGTCTACACACAGCTCATCCAATATTCTTCTATAATGCCTTCTTCATGTGTGAACAAAGTGTGTGCATGAGCTAACCTCCCCAGATGGCTCTCAGAAAAAGCACTTTGATCCGTATCCAAAGCTTTAAATCATACATTATATCTGCCATGAAAGCACAGGCCAATGTTCTAGAGTTCGGTATCACAGAAGTACAAAAGGCTGATGTAGAAGCATTTGTTGGACCACCTTCACTCCATTTACTTCATACATTGATTAGTGTTACCAAGACTTCATTAATCTCCTCAACTTGACCTGAAACAGCTGTTCCAAATTGCTGTAAGTAATTTATTCTCAAAATTTAATTCGTCTGAAATCTGTTCAGGCCGAAAGACCTTTGACTAAATTGTTGCTTCTGGTTCTTTCTAAAGCAACAGTTTCTGGACCACATTTCCCTCCAAGCTGGCCGTCATTTCAAGACCTCTCTGTTTTGTGATAATAGGTTAACTTCATAATTTTTTGCCATGTATTGGACAACTTTTACTTTACAACTTTTTCCCCTCTGTCAATAAAAGCTGCATGTATTAAAAAACCAAATAAACTCAATAAAAAAAAATGTGATTTATTGTAATTTTAAGTAAGTCCAGTATAAAGCAACATATATTTGTGAAGCAGAAGGAAAATTTCAACATTTCTTGCATTGAAAAAGTCTGAAAAGCATTAAAAGCTTTTGTAATCAACCCTTCTATTTCAAATCCTTTCTAAATCCACTTTCTGCTGCAGTTACTTCTGCAATTCTTTGTGCCCCTACTAGCCGAATATTAATACAAATATTACACTTTGATAATTAACTTGAGACTTTATCCATCATTGCAGACTGTCCGTTTAGTCTGTTCCTGTTAAAAGAAAGCTTTAACAAGCGTTTCGTTGCCACCATCTTTTTTCCACTGTACAGGATGCTCAGCATTATGTACATAGTGTTCCTCTATACCAGAAGGCTTTACTTTCCGTCCATCTTTCCTTCTTTCACATGTTTGCGGTATCTCCTGCATCACTTTTGGTCAAACAGAAAATTGGACTTTCTCTATAAAGGACATGTCCATTGAACATTTTTCTCCTGCCTCTGTCGTGGGTATTCACAGTTAGAGCTCCTGAGCTTTAACTGTGAACTGAGAGGATCGTTGTACAAATTCCGCTCCTCGCTCAGGAGGATGTTCGCTCATTGGCTCCGCCGCTCAAAGTTGCACCAGGAAGCTCCGCTCAAAATCCACTCTGTGCTCACCTTAATTTTTCTGCTCGCTAAAATTTTCGGGAGAAGGCATTTTCTGACATTTTTCCTTCATGTAATTATGCCAGGGCCCTGGGACACATGGCGTTTGATTTAATGATGTTAACGATACATGTGTATTGTCTTATTTAACTGGCTGTTTTATCTGACCATTTCCCAGCTGTGAATGTAACACCTCGCTTCATTCATGTTGCCCCGCATTTCCTATTTTATTATTCATTTATTTTACTAGACTACACTAAAAAAGGTCACATCCCATTATAAATGATATAATAGTGTATGACCACTCTGCGCTCCACCATATTTCTTCTGCTCCGCTCCAACGCTCGCTCCTCGCTCCGCTCACATGCTCTGCTCCAAAGGTCGCAATAGTTGCTTCTCTGGTTCATATAAACTTGCCTCCCCGTTAACTTTGGCAACTTTTGGTGGGTTTGAAGTCTACCTTTTTAACATTTGATGGATTGGACAGGATTCCGTGATGTTTTTAAATATTGACTCGTACTTATTTATTTGTTCATCTATCATATAAAATCTACAGGAAGTGTAATAGTTTGTAGATGAAGAGTAATAGCCACAAATCTGAAAAGTTAAAAGGGATAGTAATACTTCTGCAAAGCACCTTAAGCCGGGCTTACACTGTGCGATTGTTTTGCCCTTTTCGGGGCGACTTTCTAGTCGTGAGGTCGGAAGAAAATCAAATGTTTGATTTTCTCCCGACCGTCGTGGGCAAATTGCTCAGTGGGCATGTGCAAACAAGGATTCTTCTTTTTCTTCTTCCTCTCAGATGTAAACACGGAAGCATGGCGGGGGTGCTAGTGAAATGGAGTTCTTTCTGTAAAATTGACAGACCATAGAAGCCAAGTTTGCTCCGCCATGTCTTTGACTAAATACATACGTCGTCGCCTTGTCTTTTTAGGGCTTTCTGCACAAAATTACACTAATTGCCAGAGCAGCGCGTTTCCCTCTAGTGAGCTTCATACTCCTCTTCTATTCGTTTGGCTACTGGATAGATGAGTCAGAGTAGCTCCAGCTCACTGCAGAGCTCGTACAGTGTGAGCTGTCGCTGTGGCAATGATTAAAAAATAAAAAATTGCACAGTGTATGCCCGGCTTTATTCCTGCAGGTCATCTGACTTTAAACACCCTAACCTCTTACCACTAAAACTGTTCTTGCAAACATAAACAGCGTTTACCGTTGTTGGGTTTAATGCATAAAGTCCTAGTATCTGGATGCTTTGCATTAAATGTCTCCATGTTTGTGTGTTTTGTTTTTACCCAATGTGGTTTCTGATCCACAAGGATTCATGTTAAGGTTTTTCTTTATCCTATGCATTTAAAGAGCAGCTTGGGATGTCATTAACACATTCAGCAGTGGTGACAGTTTGTTTTTAACCCTTAATCCTAACGGCAGGCTTAACTAGGAATCATTTATAAGTTTGCAACAGATTTTAATATTGTATGTTTTATATAATAGTAGGTTTGCTGAACCGAAACTTGTGGTGATTGAGGTTCTTCTTTAGAGATCCAAGGTCTACTTCATTTCTTTTTCTGCATACACATTTTAACAGTGCAAAGAGAGAAAACACCAAGGGCCCACTATATCCCGCAGGTTTGGGGAAGGGTTCATTGAGGTCAGACTTACAGGACATGTTTGCTCTCAGGGAGAGTGATGGGGCTCAGTGTCACTGCACCCTACACAGTATTAGCATGAAATGACAAAGCAGACAAGACAGCTTCAGACTCTGACTTGCTTTCCCTCTTGTCCCTACAGAACTTCCCTAATGGACCAGTGGGTGTGGAATGTTGAGTTTGAGCCGGGTATGGGCAGGGGTTAGGGGTCTGCAGGAGGACAATAGATGGGGCAGAAGGCCAGGCAAACAGATTCATTGGCAATCAGAGGCATTTTAGATCAGTTCCTGCTGACCACCATCGACCTAACACAGCAAGATCGCCATAAGGGTCAGAACTCCCTCCCTCTGCAAGCTGCTGCTGGCTGACCTATAGAACAACAGGGGAAAACAAAAAAAAATGCTTTCATGCATATTAAAAACAAAGACTTTCCCAACTCTCATCTTTGTCTCTGCTGACCCTCAGACCTGTCAGATGAGGAGAAAGGCCATCAAAGTGGCCCAAACAGAAAGCTGACATGGACCGCTGACCGTGACCCGGAACTGAGCACAATGGACTGGTCTGGGCGAGGTTGTAAAAGAGGCAGAAAAATGTGTAAGTCGAGAAGATTTGCACGTCGAGTTAAAAAGAAACAGGAGCCAAATTTAGTTTGAGCAAATGGAGAGTTTGAGGAAAGGAGAAGTAAAACAAAAAGAGACAAGACGAGAAAAAAAAACACACAAATATTGAAGACGCACCAATCAGATTTATCCTGGCTGGTTACTTTGGATTTATTTGGAATGTGAATTAGAGCACAGTCACATTGGAAAAAAGTAAAAAATAGGAAACTTAATTTGATTTTTTTTTTTTTATATGTGTGCTTTTTTTCTTCTTTTTTTACTTAATCAGATTACTTAGAAATCACTTTTAGAAAATAAAGCACATTTTCACAAGTTTGAAAAACATTAAAATCAAAATAGCATTTAGGATTTCCTATCAAAATCTCAACTCATCATCAGTTCTATTTTTTAACCTGCAAAAACAATTAAAAACTAAAAAAATATAAAATAAAACAATGTAAGACAGATAGCTCTAAATACAAGAGAAAAACAAAGGACTTACTCAATAATTCCGACTTTAAAACGAACTATGTCTCACAAAATTGTTCCATTTTAACAGAAATTTAAAAAGTAAATTTAAGTTTATGGACAAAAAATTACTTTTAAAAAATAACTTAGCATTAGAGCTGGTAATGATTAAACAAAATCAATTTAGACCTCAATTAGAAGGATTGATCCATCTTAATTATTAAAACAATTTACTGAATGAATTTATTAATTCAAATTACAATGTTCTCAACATAAAAAGAGAATGGTGGCATCCCTTTAAAGAGAAATAAAACAAATGGAAGAGGAAAAGTCAAGGCGAAGGGTGAGAGAGAAAGTATTCAAGAACAAAAGGGAGCATGTTAATGCTGGGTGGAGACTGCAGGAAGAAAGAAAGGGCAAACGACACAAACAGAGAGCAGATTAGAAGGGTGTCCTGGCCCTGAGAGTTCACCATGCATCTCGACCCAATTTCCTCTGCTCTCACCACTGATAATAGAAGAAGAAAAAAAGAAAACCACAGGAGAGATAGAAAAGACATAAACAGAACAAGCAGATGTGTCGTCTGGACCGCACTAAAATTAATCCCTGACCCACAGCCTGCTTTCTTCCCTTTTTTCCAGTCATAACAAAGGGAGACCTTGCTTCAGGTCTAGACAACAGAGGTGTCTGAAGAGCGAATTTACATCCACACTGAGAGACAAGACAAGAAGGGCTGGCAGGAAGCAGGGGATTTGGGGAGATGGATGAGAAACGGGGTGAGTCTGCCTACATGCCAGGTCAGTTTGGGGTCGGATGGAAGAAGAAAGATTAGAGAGAAATGTTGAAGGTTCATGTTTTGGGGGAAGCTAGCTGCTCAAGAGAGCACATGAAAAGTAAAATCAAACCCACAGACACAGTATGCCTGGGAACTCTGGCTCAGAGCAGGAAGGAAAGAAGGGAAACCTGACAAATTCAATAGAAGCTAAAGAGAAGTACAGTGGCAGCAAGAAAACAGCCACCCTGAACTGATTTGGACAACAAATAATCTTATTATAGACTTTAGGCTGAAACAAGTTCTTAAGTTGGCCTCAAGTCTAGGGATGTAATGGTACAAAATACAGCATCAGCGTATGGCACATAGCTGGTTTTTAATGTCCTGGTTCAGTTCATGTTCAACGTTTCTAAAGAGAAACTATTTCTATTTAATCTAAACAGCAGGGAACAAGAAATATTTTTCAATTTCCATTTATGTTAACATAGAAAAAGGTAGCCAGTATATAATATGGGGGTCACATTTATTTAAGAGTCTGAAACCACCATGCAAATGAAAACATAATCCTGCTTCCCCTAAAAACTGGAATTGGGCATTAAGACCTGTTACATTTCCACTCTGTACAGTAGGATCTAAAATAAAAGAACCTAAAGGTCAAACAAAATTATTGAAAATGTAATGTGTACTGTATAAATCAACCAGTAAATAACAGTTTAATAAGGTAAATAAGTGAGAATGTTAGGATATGCATCTGCCTATCAGGATATTAGGATAAAAAGAAGGTTAAATGTTCTTGTGACCAAAAGAGATTGTTTTCGCTGTAGAGCCATCTTTGAAACCAGGCACTGAATAGATGTAGTTAAAAAAAGGATGCAATTGGTGCACTTAGAAAGAGATCCCTGAACATCTTCTGCTTGCTGTGTGTTTGATGGACATGGCGCAGCCTCTCTACATGAAGCTGTCTTCTTGCTGGCCTCTGATCAATCCCAACATGTGAACCATCTAAAAAGATACTTAGTCTTGATTGGTCCCTGCGAGACAAGCTCACTAAACCTTAACTTTTGTACTACTGGCCCCAAGCCCCCACGCAGGATTAGGCCGTGACCCGTAGCACAGGCAGCAGATGAGCAGGGATGGACACACACTGAGCTGGAGAGCCACGGGAGTCTTGTCTGCAGAACATTTAAGCCTTACAAGAGCTTGCAGCACAAGCTAACATACTGCAAGTGTGAACGTGCGCACATGTTCAGCTGCTAATTGTTTTCTAATGTTTAGAAAGGAGGCAGCATCAAATGCCATCTGTTTTATTATAGTTAGAAGGAGGGAAAATTATGCCTTTATTACAGAGATGATAACAAAGAAAAGCGAGAAAGTGAGAAAAGTTAGAAAACTGAGAGACTGTGTGGAAAAAAAAACCTAAACTTTTAGACTGATTTTGAGAATGATGGTTTGACTATGTAAAATGTTTTAATTATTAAAAAATATATATAAAAAGTGGATAGTGCAGTTTGTATTTGTTGATTTGGGTAACTTCATATGAATCCATATTTAGACAGAAATCGACACTTTTTTTTTTAATAAAGTGCTTATATTTATTATTAAACAGGCTAAGCTTTAAAGGTTTAATTTAGGCAACTGGACAGGAAGTTTTCTTGAAGACGTTTCGCTGCTAATCCAAGAGGTATGTTCACTTCTAACTAGAGGTGGGGAGCACTGAGATTAATTTACTGTAGGTGTAACAAAGAGTTATTGGGGACGTTCCCCCTAGTTCTCACTAGTTAGGACTGAAGAAGCCTCTTGGATGAGAGGCAAAACGTCTTCTAGAAAACTTCAAGCCCAGTTGCGCAAACTGAACCTTTCAAGCTTGATCATGACCTGGATGACTGAGAATCTTCACAGATATATAAACCAGGCTGTAAAGTGATCTGTTAGATAGAAACCTGTTTGTGTCTGAATAGAGACCATTTCAAATGAAGAGACTTTAATCTTAAGAGTAGCATTTGACCAGAAAAGCAGGCTGTGAAAGAGAACAGAAACATGTTTTAAGAGGTTGTTCTGGATACACTTCCATTTCTAAAGCTCCCTGCTTTCATTAACTGGTAGATTAATAATAATTTCATATGATCAATGTGTGAAGCAACAAAAACTATGCAGAAATGGACTCAGCATCTACTGGTTCCAAAACCAATGTGTTCCATTACGACTTTATAACTCTTTGACTTCTTAGTATGACAAAATATAAACACATGAGAAAAGCTCCACTGAGAACAATGGTACCGGTACTTTGATTCTTCAAAAATAAAAAAAAAGACACCTTTAATATTTTATTTGGTATCTACACCAAATATAGATCAGGTCAAAGTGTAATTAAAGTTTAGAGCCACAAAGGTTGCCGGGTTGAAACTGCCATTAAGGCTCCCTGACCGCAGATATTGCTCAATGTGGTGGTGAAAAGCTCTCTAAGTCAGAGGTCTTCAACAGGGGGTCCGTGACCCCTAGGGGGTCCACAGAGGTACTGGATGGGGGTCGCGAAAGTTTTGGTTAATTAGACTTTTTTTATATTCCCCCCTGCAATTTTTTCCAGTAACTGAAATATCTTTAAATACACTTTGTCATGAATTCAACACACTGTAGTAAACAGATAAAGGGAGACAGAAGATCCCAGGGAGAAATTACATTCGTTACATTACTCCATCTGTAATAGAGTGACTATAGGACCAGTTTGATATAACACAATTTCATACAATATATATAATTAGGGGGTCCCCACTCCATCTCGCCATCAGTTTGGGGCTCCTTGACCTGGAAAACTTTGAAAACCCTGCTCTAAGTAAAGAGAGATTAAATGCAGATTAACACATTTCCTCACCATGGGAGCATAAATCAATCCTTTACTGCTGGCCTAGTTTTCCTCTCTGGGGTGTAGCTTGACGGCCTTTATTAACAGTAATACAAAATAGACCTAAAGATGGATGGAAGACATTCACAAAGATCCTAAGGTCAAGTATGAAACCCTGGGTGACAACTATAAGGACCAGTTGCTTCAGCTAACAGGGCATCAACTGTTTGATTTTTGTCTAAAACCAAAGTAATTGTAACTAAAATACTCAAAACAAATCATCACCTGGAAACTTAAAACAAATTAAGTCATTAAAAACACTGAACATAAGAAAATAGTCTGAAAAACCAAAGATTTGTCAATATTCAATTAAATATTTTCATACTTATCTAGAACTGAAATATGACAAAAGCAAAATACAAACTATGTGAGAAAAATGAATGAATTAATTTACAACAAATGAGGTAGAATTACTCTAATGGGGGGGGAGTTCAACCTTTGAAAACATACCAGCTGAGCCTTTTACCTGATACACAGTCATGTTTACGCTGTCCTGCAGGCAACCAAAATATTTCTCAAAGTCACAGACAAACGACGGCAGTAAGGAGGTCTGATTCTACATGAATTTCATATGCAGGATATCTCTACCTGAACTTTTCAGAGCTAAGAGGTGCATTAGCTCTGAAATGAGGAAACCCTTTGGACTAAGAGCAACCTTCAACAACTGAAGTCCAGTTGTAATGCTTGTAAATTTATTCTGGATTTCCTTTACAAACCTTTAATGACTACTGAGAATTGTATGAACCTTGTCTTATGAAACTCCTCAAAAAAGATTTTACATAAGGAATATGTATGGTTAAATGTTTTACACATCTTTTCCGACACAAGATTAAAACAAATTCATATAATCAGAATCAGAAATACTTTAATAATCTCAGAGGGAAATTAAATGAAATGCAAATGCAATTTTTAGTGTCATTTGCAGACCTCTGCATAGACTTTATGATAAACAGAACCTCCTTAACAAAAGCAAAGCAGAAAGTTTTCTTTATTTGCCTCTAGTTACACTATGATAAATCTTATTATAACCATAAAAGAAGCACACAGCCACCATCCCTCCCTACAGAAAAACAAAGAAACAAAGCAGAGCCTCTTCCAGATAACAACAATGACTAAGAAGCTGCTTTCTGCTGCTGTTAGAGAAAAACTTTGATCAAAGTTATTTCTCCTCATCCATCTCTGACTCTCCTGGCCAGTCATAAATCATCTTCACTGTGCCAACTGTCAGACTGGGTCCCAGAGCCGTGAAGAGCTAATTCAGCCGCACAACGCTCCGAGCCAGCCTCCACTCCGCTCCCTTAGCTCACGACAAAGAATTACACTACAAATTACTGCTCTTCTTGGACATATGTCACTGCTCCCACATGACACTGATTATTATCCTAATTACTTCTCACATCGACTTTAGAGGAAACAAGACATTTCTGTCAAAAGGTTGTATGCCATGTGTTTAGATCTAAAATAGGTCAGAACGTCTTACTCTGAAGTATTCGAACTGAGAGCGCCAACATGCATTTAAACAAAAAACTGAAGAAGTGTTTCAAAAATCTGAGGGATTTGAAAGCCGGCTGACATGAATGACACAAACATTTTGAGGCTTTAACTCCCCGCTGGACAACAGTCATGAAATTATTTGCTTGGCTGCACTGACTTCTGCCAGAATATATCTGCAATACTAATAAACTCCACGGGCCCCGGCAGGTAATGGCACGCTACTGTAACTTTTCTACCTCATCTGAGCACAGCTCAATCAGGCCCCGCCAGAGGCCTCCTCTCTATGAGTCCCCGCGGCTCAGAATCAGCAACTTTCAATCTCCGTGTGTTAGCACGCAAGAAGACGCAACAGTACGCTGGGGACAGGTGATGAGACAAGCAGACAGCGCAGCGTGAGAGTGAGAGAGCGACCACACGTACACACACACACACACACACACGCTCGCTGTCACACAAACAAACACACACATAAAGTCTAATATCAGCTCAGTCCCCGACTCCCTTTAAGAGACCTGAGAGCTGAAGGGGTAGAAATAAATACTCTGCTTTATTACAGTGAGATAGACGGAGCGGAAGGGGAAGGCAGAAGAGGAAAAATAAAATAAGAGGGCCAGGAAGAGACTGGGCATGCTCTTGCTTTCTCCCCTACACGCATGCACACACACAGACTGGCTCGGCCTGATCTTGCTGAATCCCTTATAGTCCTGGAGAACTCTTTATTTCCCCAAGTCAGCAAACCTCCCTTAGCCCTGTCGTCTCATATACTGGCAGCTGACAAAGTAGAACAGGAGCCTTGGATGTCTGTAATACCATCGTACTACAACAACATACAGACTTTGAATCTATTGTACAAAGCTGTCAATGCAAGAGATACCTGTCTCTTCTATTGTGTGCTTCTGTGTAAAGAAGATTATCTGTGCAGATTGGTACACTTTCTTAATCCCAAGTGGACATTGTTATTTTATAGGAATTTCTTCAGTTATTGTAGATGTTGATGGCTGTGTGGAGGAAGGTTCATATTACGTAGTAACAGGTACTTAATAGGTGACCCAAAGAGATCTAGCCAAATGCAAACATCTCTGGTATGCTGAAAAATAACCTTAAGTACAAATCCAGCTGTCTGCAGGACTAATTTACGTCAAAGCACCATGGAGGTGTTGACAGTAGTGGATATATGACCACAGAGGTTGCACTATGTGAGACGTCTGCATATCACAAGGTGTTTCCCCACAGGTGCATATCTGCGGTGGATTCCAGTACAACTTGTACACTGGCCTGGTTCTATGTAGAAATTCCTCCAAAGTAATTAATGACTTCCGAAAACTCATAAATAACAATATATTTTATTTTAATTGCAGGCGAAAGGAAACTGAACTCCCAGGAAGTTTCACACTGGCCTCTCTTTGAAATGTTAAAATATACCAGTTATATACAGTTTTTGTTAGAAAAACTTAAAAGTATATAAATTATTTTAAATACAAAACCTATTTTTTATGTGTTCTTAATGACGCTTAAAAAAAATATTGCTTTAAAACAGAGCTGCAACCAGTTTTTTTGTTCCCTTAAACTAATGGTTCCCAACCGGTGGGTACGCGTACCCCTAGTGGCCCGCAAATGCATTGCAACGGTTACATTAAAATATTTTATTTCTTAGGTAATAAAATAAAATAGGGCTGGGATCGGTTCTGCTTTGCGAGGACCCATTTGAAAAATAAAACAAGCTTTTTTTCTTCAATGTTTGAGTTCGCCTTTACATATCAGAGCAGGCTCATGTGTCAAAAATGATGAAAACAATATAAAGTAAATGGAGTGAGTCTGACTATATTTTTTATTCAGTATTTTCTTCCAAATTGGTTAAGATTAAATGTAATTACAGGGGAGTTACTCAAAAGAGCTCCATTTTTCATAAAGGCAAATTTATAGTATGAATTTATTTTGTATTTATTTTGAGTCCTGACTAGCTTCCATGCAACATATTTAACTAGTTTTTTATATGAGTTGGAAAGAATAAAATGCCAAAGAATTAAATGCTTAAGTTTAAAAGATTAAGTAAAACACTCTTTATTTTATGATCAGTTATTGTACATTCCACTTTTAATGGTAAGACACAAGTCCAAAAAGGTTGGGAAATACTGCCTTAAACTTCTGGTATATAATCAGAGCCTGTAGTAATAATAACAATTGGCTCTGTCCTTCCTGATAAGAAATCCCAAAAGTGTGAAGTCAATGTTGCAATCCTAATTCAGGCTTTTTAAATTGATAAGGTGTTTCAGGTGTGTGGAAAGTTTTTCAGTACCATCAACATGTTAACATCTGCAGTAGATTTTATTGAATGATACGTTTTGTACGTCAGGCCAGCGCTGTAAAACCATGAGGTACATCTGAATTCTGCTACCTAAGAAGTTATCTTTAATTTGCATCATGTCAACTCATTCCAATCAGTTTGACCTCCTTCTTTTTTGTATAGATCACCAGCTTTTGACTATTACCTAAGGCAGATCAGGGACGTAAAATGGGTGGGTCAGTCAACTTAACCCCCTTTGTTCTTTATTGGGGCCTCATAATTAATTTCCAGGTGTAATAAATTAGTGTAAATCATAGAACGAAATGGGCTTCTGATAGTTAGAACAGTTTATGATGTTACAAAAAAAAAAGATATAATTTAAGGGCAGTTTCTAACCTGTAAATACAACAACATCTATCTAACAGTCGCTCTTAATCAAGTACGCAATTCACTGATTAAATATTGTCCATAAACATTTAAAAAAAAAACTGGGAATAGTACTACCAAAAAAAAAAAACAACCTCTATATAGTGTAACCTTGGTGTAATGGTATTGTTGGCTGTTAAAACAGTTATTTCTGAACCGGGTGGCGTTGTATTGTTTAGGGAAGACAGGAAAGATTCTGAAAAAGAGTTCTCCGTCTCTCAAAAACAATTCACACATTGTCAAAACCTTTCAAACAAAAGTTTTCCCTCTGAAAGGCTTTCAAAATGGTTCTGTCAGTATCAAACAAGACCAGTTGTTATGTGTCACCAATCCGGCAGGTTTCTGACTGAGTCTTTTTGATCCAATTACTGAGCCAGGAGAGGATGTAGCTGCTACATCACACATAGCTCCAATAACTGCCATTTTCTACCTTGTTGCTGACACAAAAGGCTTAACTGCAAGTATCAAATAATAATGAGCATCAAATGACTTTAATTTAGTATTGCATATCTAAAGACGGCAGCAAAATGGAGAAAGATATTCAAAAGAAACTTGTTGAGATTATTTCTCTGCAATCTCCCAATAAAGCACTTACCTTTAAGATGGAAAGAAATAAAAAAAAAAACAGCAGTAATATTCTAAAGACATGAAGAGCTATATAAAAAGCTTACCTAGTATTTTTTTATTGGAAAATAGCTTAATAAAATGCATGCAAAATAATTCAAATAATCCCTTCTATGAAATACACCTGAGCAGTCTTAAAAAGTTTCACTTGCAAAAGAAACCAGGTTTCCTTCTAAAAGTCTTTTCTTGGATAAATCATTTTTTCTTTCCCTCACAAACATTTCTTCATTTCTTGTTTAACCCAGACAGAAGCTCAATTGAAAGTTTGTAAAAGTGCATAAAAGTCTTGAATACTTGTTAAATATTCTTCCTTTTATAGCCCTTTAGGGGAAAGAAGGAAGGTTTCCCTGACCTACTGTCATCACTAAAACTTTCTTTGAGTCCAGGTAGGCCCGCAGGAGTCGATACAAACATCCCCCGGCACATTCCTCCATTGCAGCAAATAGCAGGTGAGAAATCTCAAAGTGTGTATTCTGTGTGTGTGGTGTATCGGGTTGCAGAAATCCTGTGCTTTTTTGGCACAAAACCTCAGCAGACATGAGAACGCCAAAATGGATTACTCATGGAAGAGGGGGATTTACAGGAGAGGAAAGAGAGAGAGATCAATGGAGTTGGATCCACTAAAATAGGAGGTAGAGCAAAGAATTTCCTGAATAAAATGACCTGGTAGACCTGCAGAACAGCACAACAAAGTGTGTGTGTGGGGGGGTGGGGGGGTGTCTTGGTTGGGTGGCGGGGGGGATGATGATGATTTTCAGTCAATACAGTTTGTATTATGCCAGAGCTTAAAAAAACTAAAATGACTTTAAAGGGAAAAGAATACAAACAATTTAAAATCAATAAGGTAAAACATATAAAGAGAGGGGTATCAAGTTTATCACCATACTTATAACACTATAACATATTTTTATTTTTAATAGGCTCCTTTTTAGTTGTTCTGCTCCAGAAAAGATCAAACTTAGCAATCGTGAGCAATATCATAAGAATTTTCCACATTAATTCTGTTCAATTTAGATGTACAGAATTAGTTTCAAGTAAAACACCAGCTACATTATTCTGTATGTTTTTGTTTTTACAGATTTTATTTCCTCTGTTTTCATGAAAATTATCTGTCAGCACAGTTCATTAGGTAACAGATTACAGTTATTTCTATGCGCCATAGGAGGGTGGCAATAATCTCAATACCAACAGGTAGACTATCCTGCTCTTAGCTGAAGTAGAGCAAGTTTAACCAATATCCCCCCCTCTCCAAAAAATATAGCGCTTTAATACACTTTAGATGTTTTAGGACTTTTTGTTTAGTTTTTTTTTTTTTTTTCCACTTCAGAAAATTTTTCAGTGTCAAATAAAACAGATGCCTTTTATTGCTTTTGGTAGTACTGTCTACTTCTACATACCTTAGAAAGCTTCAGATTAATTAAGACTTTAGCGACCAATTTTTCATTCAGTACTTCTTGCTAAGACAATGAAATCAGAGACTTTAAGGGGGGACTTTTATTTTGAAAAGTAGCCATACCATTGCGCCAATTAAAGGTGACACACAAATGGATTTTAAAACAAAGGTTATCAAAAACTTGAATGAGCAGATGTAATTTTGATATCCATTTCTGTAGGCGAGCTACGGTGTCTTTAGTAGGTTCCCATGCACATCATTCTGCACTGGCCAAGCATTGTCCCTAAATACCCAGTCCTGAAACTTTAGTCAGACAATGTTGCTTGTGTGGAATTACTCTTGCATCAGGCTGATCCAACTCGATGGATATTGGTCCATGGCTCTCTCCCTAATGTTTCTCACCCTCAGCTGTTTCTGAATCCCTCTTTTAACCCTTTAAAACCAATTCTATCATATTTGATACATGAGCTTTTGAGATCTTTGCATCATCAGTGTGATCTTGCTTATCTTAAAAACTCTGACTTACACAATCAGACACATGTAGTGAAAAGAAAACGTATATAATACAGAAATGCTGAATGTATCAAAATTTATGCAAATAAAGGATTTAATTGAACTTATACATAGTTCAATGACAACTCTAAAAAAAATTAAGTTTCAATTATTTCATGTTCCAGGCTTTAAAGGGTTAAATCTGTCAGAAATACTTTCCCTTTCCTCTTATTCCCTAAAATAAAAGCTAAAAATTAAAAAATAAATAAAATCAATGAACATATGAACTGATCTCTTGCCACTGTCCCTATAAGCTAACCCTGCGCCTGACTTACTGGTATTCAGCTCCAACCTCAAAAGAAACAGAGAACGGTTAGATAAAAGTGATTTGCAATCGTTTAAAAATCTTTTCCACGTTGTCATACTGGGATATAAACTGGGATTCATTTAAAGGTGCAGTGCACAACTTTCCCACACATTCCTTTACATTGCGGAACATGTAAAATATAGGCTTCATTAGTGAGTTCATGAAAGAGTGATTCTCCTGGTGTGCTTGTAAGATAAACATAACTAAACATGGAAAAAGTGCAGCTCAGCGACTATTTTCCAGATGAGAAAAAAGGAAAAGGAATTTAAAAAAAAAATCTGACTCTGCTCACTTCTGATTAAAAACATGGAAATGAATGATTATCCTTTTATATGTAATAATTACCCACCACACTTTTATTAGTTTGGGGTTGATAATATATGTACAATGATGGATCAGTATTCCATCAGTGATCCAGCAACCAAAAGAAAAGAGTAACCTAACAGAACCATGCTTGTTAAGCAGCAGGATATGCAAACTGAACTGCAATGCCTTGGGCAGATCTGTGCATTTCAAATATATTTTGTCTAGTTGGATAACGTTCTCTGCTGTGAGGTTATTTTTAATTAGTCATTTCATCCGTTGAGCCCAACTGAAAAAAAGCCAGACACAAAGTTATTTCATGCAGGCACAGATATGGACACACCCAAGTTTCCAGGAAAGCCCTATATTTCTATTCTTTTATCATTGTCTCAAAAAGTGGGTCAAACACTGCACACAGAAACCCACATAAAGCTCTCATGCAGGTAGGAAAGTCCAGGTTTAGGGGGAGGAGGCACCATATTCAACAGCCTGATTTTCAGAGCATTCCCACATCCACAGGGATTTATCTAAATGCAAATAAACTGTCTTCATTCTACAGCACGCACATCATTTACAGTGAATGTCTATAGTACCATGAGGCTGCTGTATAAAGTCGGTCCCAGCGCCATGCAGGCGGGTGACCCATCGCTCCCGCCTCTTCTTTCATCACTGCCCCCCAGGGTACTCATTTTCACCAAATTCACTTTTAATTGAGTGTAATTCAGCTTAGTTACGCTGGAAATAAACCAGAAAGATATTGAGGAGTGTGTTAAACGGAGAGAGATGTGCCGGGAGGAGGAGGCTGAAGTGACAGGTGAGATTAAAGAAATGATTTTTTTTATGTTGCTCTTATTTTGGAGAGAAAATAATTGCTTTAAAAAGCAGAGAGAAGAAAATGAGAAGGAAAAATGTTATCATGTAGATACAATTACAGAACTGTAGAGTAAAAAGTAGTCCAGAACAATTTCACTTCTATGCTCATAAATTTCATTTTAAAGCAACGCACATGTTCGACCTGTTGTAAAAGTTCAAGTGGAGCCATTTGCATGCAAACCCAAAAGAGCAGCGAGGCCACGCAGCCTGTGACGGATACTTTACAGTGATGCACGCTCCAGAGGTGATCTGGGGTCTTTGCTTGGAGGAAACAACCTCACTCACGTTGTTCTGCGCGTTCTCTACCTCTACATAGCTGTTAATTAGTGCAGCTAAGTGCACCATTAATCGATTGCATGTCTCCACGCTATATCTCATAACGGCGCTGCACTCTGGCAACAGCAGGCGGAGAAATGTGAGGTTCAGGAAGTCACACACTTCCAACTTGTGAAATACTGATTCTGGAGGAAGAGAATGACAGAGGAGGCAAAGTGAACTGATAATTGGTTGATGAAGGAGGACGGTAACTGGAATGCTTAAAAAAACACTTAAAGCTATAACAAGCACTAGTAATAAGAAAGGTGCAATGCAATGAAGGCAGGTATACGGTCAAGGGAATTAAGTATTAGACCATCTTTGACTCTTAAATGTATTCTTTAAAATTATATTACCTGAAAAAAGCAATAAAGAAGAAAAACAAAAACAGGGATGGCCCAATATATATATTTTTAGAACTATGTCAGCTTTAATGTGCAAAAACTAAGGGAGATATTCACTTCCTATCATGTGTTTTCCAAGGGGTTTAAAAACAAGCAGAACTCTGTAGAGTTTGAGGAGGTTAGAAAAGTGACAATAAACATGAATAAAAATAGATAGTCTAATGTTTTAGGGAAATGAGGACAAAACGATGATGGTGAGGTTTTGGTTGTTTTTTTTTTTTTGTTTTTTTTTATACAAAAAGCCATTTTTAAAGCCTCTCATCAGCCGTTATCTACACTCAGAGTAACACACATCTTGTATTTGCTAGATTGTATGTACCGGTAGTCCTGTCAGCCTTCCTGCTGAAGCTTGGGTGAAACAATGTCACATGATAATGTTAAAAATGAGAAACTTTTAACTTTGGTTTTGTCTTCAGTACAATACTCCTGGATTTATTTGAGTCCAATGCTGAAGCTGTACATAGTCACTGCTGCCACTCTCTGGTTTAGGGGGGGAACTGCCTTTTTTGTAAAATTATGTTAAAGATTCTTTTTTTTTTTAATCAAGCATCTGCATCACAATGTAGATCATCACCAGAATTGAATGGATTGCTCCTTGGATTGAGCTGCACCTTTGGTAAAAACGTCATTAGAAACTATTCATAACATTTCAAGTTATCCTGTAAACAGGCAGACGGACAAATACAAACACAAACCTGACTAAAAACATAACCTCCTTGGCAGAGGTAAAAATTATTACCTTAATAGACCCTCCAATTCATTATAGTGCTGTCCCTTGTGAATTTTATAATAAACACGTATAGACAACCGCGTGAGTCAGTTCTCTTGTTTTTTACAGCTGTATTTAAATCATTGATCATTTAATCGAAGTATTGATGTGGATCAATGTATCGTTACACCCCTACTACTACTGATTATAATGAAGTTTATCAAGCTGTTCCATTCACTGACATGCCTCCATAACAGAGAAAAAAAAATGTAAAGAACATTTTAAGTCGGGCAGCAAATATTGAAACTAAAGCTTGGGGAAATTCTGGTGTGACAAAATGTATATATTGCAGTTTACACACTTCTTTATCGTAATAGGACAAAAGAGGATTTTTTTGTGGAAGTTCATCAGTAAGCTACTAAAAAATCTCTAATTGACTAAAACAATACAGTAAAGGCATTTTAAAAGAGACAATCCCTGCATAAACACTTTAAATTGGTCTGAAGAATCTTTAACTTTCTTGATAAATTACTTTAATAAAAACAATCACTAGTAATCACATTAACTAATGAGGCACGCTTGAATACGCTGCCCTTTAACATGAACAAAACACAGAAAGGAGTAGAGTGAAGTGCAACTGTCACATAGACTGACACCTAAACTCTTTCTGATGACCACAGCAGCAAGAGTTAAGGTAGATTTTTTTGACATTCCTTTAAAAACCAACCACTCTGAATGACCACAAAAAAATAAATACATCCATACAACCTCCGAGCATCTTTGGCAGCATCCTTAAGCCAGGTCGACCTTGAACAGATAGGCAATCTGCTGTGAAACTGAAGCTACATATGAAGCTGAATGTAAAAATAAAAATATAGTGAGAATTCAGGGGCATAGGGAGGTTAAAGAATCCGAGGGTTATGGTGAATAATAATATCATCTCAAATATCATCCTTCGCACTGAGCCAGTTCAGTGGCCGGTGTGGAGATGGTGCATAATGTCAAATCATAGGAATAACAGCACAGGAATGGCTCCCATACAGCTCGTCTGGAATCAAGAGAATTACAGCAGATATGCTGGAATAGGACTGCAAGCAAAATGTTCAAATAAATGACAAAATAACCAATTAATCAATTAGCCAATACTGACTCCTGCTTCTGCTTTTGACTTGCAGGTTCACATTATGACCAATTTATTTGAAATTTGGCTGAACATGACCTCTGGTGACTGATTGTAGAGCTGCACGAGTTGTCAAATCACAACAACAGTGTGTGTAATAATAAAACCTTAGAGCGGGGCTTATTGGGTGGAATTTTTAGAAAGGAGTTTTATATAATATAATATAAAAGCTTTTATGCTATTTTAAGGGTTATACCAAAATTTACATTGAATAGTTGAGGCAGGAAGAAATGATAAAGAAAGAAAAACAGCCAGAGAGAAATATGGATTTACTGATAATAGTAAAGTCTGATTGGGTCACGATTCTGTAAACCTGAAACAGGAAAAATACGCTTAGCAAAAAGTCTATACTTCTGAGGGACCAAAAACTGATGTATTAAAACTTTCTCCTGGAAAAAAAAACACCTCTTTAAATCCTTTAATTAAATGTTACCACATAAAACCAACCAATGAACTTTCATGATACAAATCCTTGATAACCATGATAATTTAATGCAGTCCCAAAATACTGGTTCTGACTTACGAAGAAAAAGAATGACATTATCTCTATGTACTTTATCTCCATCATATAAACAAAAAAAAATAAAATGGCATTAAACTCTCTTAATGACAACAGGTCATTAGGAGAAATTGGCTAGCTACTGTATCAAAGTATATCCCTTTACTACATGTAAACTACTCAAAACGCTGTCATGCTGTGGCTGTGGACACTGGAGTGACTGTTTCTGTGTGCTGCCAGTCAGCTGGCTGAAAAACAACAAGGCGTTGTGTGGTTTGGCAGCAAAATCGGTGCCACACATACAAGCTGCAGCTCTTTAAACAGCCGACCTTTCCTGCATGTCTTTCCCCCTTTGAAGAATGCATGAATGAAAACAGGCATTGCTTTATTATACAATTCAAGAAAATACATTGAAAGCACCATCACTGAAATCACAAAACGACTTAAAAAAATAAAACACACAAATTCACATACGCTTTTAAAGAAAGGTAAACTGATAAACCGAGAAAAAAACAGAAAAAACCGAGAGTTATACACAACTGTCATATCTGAAAACCTGTTTGTTCAGAAGAGAGCGAACAATAGGGTACAAAAAACATGTGCTCCAGTGAACATAAGATGGCTGAAGGCAAACAACTGTAAGGGTGAGGGAATCCCGATTACAGCGCGACCTCGCTAACCCCAGAGGCTCGTTGGGAGTCTCGTTAGAGCTCCGTTCTGCAGGCCCGTCCTCTGTCACACCTTCATTAAGTCCATCGACCTGCTGTGCTTATTAAACACATTCATTAGCCCGAGTATTGAGCTACTATCGTCATTGCTGGCCCCAAATTCATCATGGGGGGGAGAAGTGAGAAAATGCAGACTGCGACATCTATACACGACAATATGGGTACGCAGCTTTCTGAGTCTTATCAATCATTGCTAATGAAGTCAGTGTTAAGATCGGGTTTGGTCTCTCAATCAGGAGACGGATGGAGCAGAGAGGTGATGAGGGGGAGGGATGTCGGGAGGGAGGATATGCTTAGTTTGAGAAGGGATGGAAGGAAGGAGAGGAAAGGAAGGACGAATTTCAAATAAGCTGACGAGTCAGCCAGACGTTTTCTCACCGTCTACTTTGCCATTTCTTTGCCTCTTCTCAATAAACCAGGACACAAGAAATTCCTAAAGGAGGGCCATCCATCACAATACACTCGAACTGGCACACAGGGTGAGAGGCCGAGTCCTCAGAGCAGATTTCAGGGTCACGCTTTAAATTATGACATCACTTCTGCTCTTCTCAAACAAAAGGAAAACTCATTACGGGAGAGAGCGGCGAAACAGGGTCTAAGAAAAGGTGCAAAGAGATTAAGAAGAGTAAAGGCACGAGCAAGGTGTCTGAAAGGACTATAAATCATAGTGACATCGCTGGCGGGGCGTCAGAGGCTGTTGATGCTTTCTGGAGGCATTCGAAGGCAAATGCAGTCTGGGAAGAGCCCAGCACCGGGCTGCTGGAAAACTCCATGGATGCCAAATATTTCCATTTGCTCTCTGTGGTCAGAGAGTTACTTGCTGTCATTTTGCTGCCATAAACCTTTCAATTTGTTTCGGGCCAAAGGTGCGTCAGCCATTAAAATAAAATTTAGAGCTGCCACAACTGTGCTTAGATTAAAAATGGATACCACGGTTGCCAAAGGAGAGGAGTACAGCGAGGCCAACATATCTCTGACTGCACATACTGCTTAACTAACACTGTTTAGATTTTTTTCATGTTAAAAATTGCACATTAATCAGTTGTAGCCCATCCAAAACCTACATTTGGTAATAACAGTATAATCAAATTTTGGAAGGACAGAAAATACCACTGGCCTCCTGATCCTTTGTTTCTTTCATTTATGGAGCTACTGCTTCCTAACCCGTATCCCTCTTCCTTTTAAAAACACTTCTAGCTTAGAGCTTCCATGTTTTTGTGTCATTCCTTTGCGGTCCTCCTTACCCGCAGCCAGTGGCAGCAGATCGATTTCCTTTCTAAGCCAGACTCTCCTGGAGGTTTCATCTTGACAAAAGGAGCTCCCTTAGACAGAGGACCCTTTGCAAACTTGTTTTTTGACAAAACAACAACTGAACTGGATGCATTAAATTTAGAGTAACATGTCTGCAGTGAGGATGAAGGCCTCCAGGTTAGAGCGGGTTGTTGGGTTTTAAGAAAGCTGCTAATTCCCTGGTTAGAGTAAGAGCCTCCGTTCCAGAATGCCTCAAGGTGCCACACAGTGGCAAAACAATGCTCCCCAAAGGATGGACTGAGTGCAGAACATCATTCTTTCTACCATAAAGTTGCAAACAAATAGATATCCAAGATATAAAATTTACTTATTTAACTGGATTCAGCTAATTAGAAATAAATATTAACTATTATCCTGCTAAAGTGCCCCGAGCTGATATTTGTTGCAACAGTTTTTTTTTTTTTTTAAAGCAGATTAAAGGCAGAGTTTCAAAAGGCCTTAAGCCTTTACAAAGTGCTGCCACTTGGAAAGAAAATGTTTGACTCATTTTTACTCAGTTTTAGCATCGCTACATTTAATAGCCAGCATTTATTCTATTTTTTAAAAGCCTAAAATAAAACTTTTTTTACATTTTTTTATTTATTCAGACTGCAGGCTTGCTAAAACCACAAATGTGCACCCACACACCTGTGATAATGTGATAATCTCTATTCTATTCACATGAGTGTCCTTCATTAAAACAAATTTAAATTTCAGTTTATTTGTTAGTGCCTTAAAAAATGGCACAGATCTAACAGCACATTCTTTTCATCTGCTGTTAAGATATCTGCTTTTTTTGCATTTTTAAATTCCTTCAAACCAATTTTCTCTTAGAAAGGCTGTGTTTAAACCAAGCAGCAATGAGCCATCAGGGACCCACACCAAACAAGACAAAACAGAAAAACACAGTTTAAGGTACAGAAGTTATGAGGGTTGGCCAGGCTGTATAAGTAAATGAAATCAGCTGATTAAAAAAGGCTTTTTAAGCCTTCAAACCACAAAAAAGGTCATTAAAAAAAGTTTGTGGCAAAGAAAAAAAGATAGAGCAGGACAAACTCCTCAAAACCTAAAAAGCGAGTTTCTTCACCATCTCCCCCTCAATCTCTGACTCCAGTGCCTCCAAGATCTCTGCCGCAGTAAGTAAAGGAGAATGCATAAAATATGAAGGCTTCAGTCACTCAGAGCTTCCCCGGCCCTCTGGCTGCTGCAGGCAAATGCTTGATAATGTAATGGAGATGAGTACCGCTACATTTCCAGCTCTGAGAGATTACATATCACCATCGAAAAGGTCATCCACAGTTTCCATTTATGGGTGAGGCAAAGCATATTTTCCTTTCATTAGATTTTTTGCATAAAGACACTTTGGAAGAGTAAACATAAATCTGGTCTCTGCATTTGTGCCGATAGATATTAAACCGCTGAATCAACATGAACCTCTCATAATCTAACATTTCTTTTCAATATTTTGTAGGTACACTTTAATCTATAAAGAAAAAACACAACTACAAGGAAATTAAATCACTTTTACTAAGTAACCAGCTGAAGATTTAGAGAGTATTCAGTTGAATGATTAAAGCAGAGTCTATTTATGAGAGGAACGTCCAACTGTTTGATGGTGCTGCAAAATAATGAATGCAGCCCTGCCTCTAATATCCAGTCCTACAGCGCCATCTGCTGCTGAAGACATCACATACCCTGTTGCACGGGCTGATTTAAATATAAACAATTGAATAATTAGTGCAAACCTTCAGATGAAAAGAAAAATCTTCAGATCTCAGGAGACATTTCACTTTATTCATAAGCCGGTTATTAGACTCAGGGCTCAAGTCCTTAGCTGTTTAGACTTCAATTTCATATGTGATTCTGGATTTTTTTTATTTTTTTTAACGATTTGACACAAAAAGTACCTTGAATTGCAGTAATAGTCAGACATTATCATCTAAAGGGTCTAAAAAAAAATCAGAAAGCATTACAATGCTGAAACTGGATCTACACTGTTCCATAAAACTAAGAAGTATTCCACATACTCTGAAGTATCTCTAACGCACATTTTCTAAGCATAAGAACGTCAAAAAAAGATTTGATTTTCCTTTGGTATTTTAACTAAGATTAGTTTGAAAGTTTAAATTTCAAAACGGCCTCTCATATCCAGTCCCACTTCAAAACGTTATAAAATGGTCATTCTTTCCACCAAAATGTTTCTACCATCGATCTAACGATCTCCTCCCACTATTTTCTTATCAGGAAAGAATGAATGATGGATCTTCCTGAATACTTCAGCTGCTTTCCATTTGTCCCCTGCCAAGCATAACTGGCATAACCATTGTAATTTGTTGGCATTCTGTCCCTCTTTTGCAGTTGAAAGTCCGCTTTGTTGGCTGAGTTTCTAACATCCGCCTTTTATTTGACTTTGCTTTCTTTCCAAAAGGTTAAAACTTTTAAAACAGACACACACAGCAAGCCATCCACCACATTTTCTTCTGGGTTTTTTTTTTTTTTTGTCTTTTTATGCAATTCATTCTCTATTATTGATAGATTGCAGGGCCAAAAATAACAAATGCTGATGCAGAATTTCTCTCCTGGGGTGCCTCATATTGAAAGAAAATCTTTTTGTAGCTACGTTTCACTGTCTCACATTTACCTCTTTCTCTCAAACTTCTTTTGTTGGTCTGCAGACGGTGAAGCGAACGTATCGACAGGGTCTCTGTCTGAGCGCAGCCAGCAGCCAGAGCAAGAAGTCAGTGCTCATTAATGCATCTTATTACTTCTTAGGAAAAAAGAAAGGATGAAAAGTTACGAGTCTGAGCACATTACTGAGCTGAGAGAGAGACTGCAGAGCTTTTTGGGGCCATAGATCAATACAGAAGCACTTCAATAAAGCACTGAAGAGGCGGATATTGGGGACCGGAATATGTTGTTAACTTAAGACTTCCCACTGAGACTACAAGTGGTGGCAAAGGTTACAAAGGATCTGTGCGAGAGGTGTGATTTATCATTACTAAATAAATTAAAATCACAGTTTTCCTAAATTATCTAAGAGATACTCGAGGGCCTCCAATTCATTCAGTGAATTACCAGCACAGTACAAATCACACAGAACGTCATCAATGATCTTGTTTTTCCTTCATTTTCCATTTGATGCAAAAATCTTAAATCTCTTTATAAACCCCCTATATGCTTTACATTTCTTTTAAAGTTTATGGTCGATGGAAAAAATATCAGAGTCATTAAAAACTGGAAACAGCAGATCAAACCTTCAAGGAACCCAGAAATAAGTATCAGGGAAGGAAGAGTCTGATTGGTGCAGCTTTAGTTAAATCTTGTCAGCAATCGAATTATGATCAAATTGGGCTTTTATGTTGAAAGGTGTTCATCGCGTTTCTCTGAAAGAGCTAAAAAAAATATGGAGGAAAAAAGTATGAAGAATTAAAGAAATGGTTTGTCTTGTTTTATTTCTGGACAAAATAGAATTTTTGGGTTTTCTGATGTGACCATTTGATCCGCAGCTACAAACTGCATTTCCATTATCAAAGATCACATGTAAAGTGATTCTTAAAGAGTCTGAGAAGATGGGTACACTGTGGTTATTAAGAGATGCAATACGGACACTGTGGGATTTAAACAGCCATATAACTGCTGCCCACCTCTCTTTTCTTCACCATCCTCTGTAAATCCAAGAGATGATCTAAGTAAATAATCCCACCAGGTCTGCAGTTCCTGAAGTATTTAGACCAGCTCATCTGAGACCAACAAAAAACAGTTACTAAAGTTAAATCCTCTTGGTACCTCAAAAGGAAAACCAGATTGAATGGCCAGCACTTCTACAAGAAAGAAACGTGCAGACCTTGGTCTTTATTTGTTTTCATTTATTTTTATTTATTTACACCTTTAACCAATACCGACCTTTTGGTTTTGGATAATAGCTATAATTTCAGCAGTTTTTTTTTTCTAAATACCCTTGAACCATTTATTACACTGGTTGGCAGGAAAGAAATATACAATGGAAAAAATACATTAACATCCCTCCAATAATTTGTGCCAGCTTGGCCGTTAAAATAGAATGACTTTTCCCTAAATCAACAGAGACATATAAAGAAAGGGATTGAGGGAAGACTATGGGGAAAAAATAATGATACTTATTTATTGACTTACTGACGACTTAAAAGCAGGGAACTTCTGCAGCTTTTCCTCCCTCTGACAGATATAATCCAGAACCATCAGCAGGGATACTGACTAAATACATTACTCTGCTTCTGCCAAGAAACATCCAGATTGGTCTAAGCGGCTGTCTAAGAAGGAAATAAGGGAATAGGAGAGATGCAGAATGCAAGGTTTTGTGTGTCTGAGTAATAATGGTTCTATCTGACTGTAGTTACAGTCCAAGACATCAACAAAAGCTCCTGGGGAGATTCCAGACCCAATGTGAGTTTCACCTCCAGACTTTTCTACACATGCTTTTTTTTCCCTCCCCTCTAAATCCCTGTGTGGTATCCTGTCCAAAGGTCGATCCCATAATAACTCTCAGCCATCATTATCAAGTCATTTGTCTTTGATTGTTCTCAAATCTGGTTAACTGCATCGGCTACTGTCAATATACAGTTCAGCCTCATTACATCTAATTGAACAAGAGAAAAAGTTCAGTCCGTCCTGCAGGCAGGAAAACCCAAACAGATGAGACATTAGACGTCGAAATTAGAGCCTGAGATGAAGGTCCATTTACTGACCTGGTGCCAAGAAACACAGCTCAAACTGACATCCATTATTTCCACGAAGCTCACACAGAATTACATTTCCACATTTCTCCCTTATGTGTGACTCTTTATTCTCTTCGTACAAACTGTATGCAGAAGTATATGACAGAATATAAGTTTAAATGGAATACAAGCCTCTATAGAAAACACTTTTATTGTGGGAAATAAAATTTATTTTGAAAATCTATTAATTTATTTTATCTATTAATCTTAATAAAAACGATTCTTTATGAAATTAAACCAAGTGAAACTAAAAGTTTTCCACTTAACGACTTCTGGATAGAGCATATCGACAGACAAACATTTTTTTATATTAAATGCAAAATGTTTATATATTTTTTTTTTTTACTTTGGTATAATTGCTGCTCTAAGTGTGTTGCTCTGTCAGCTAAAGGGTTGTTTTAGAGTCTCTACAATCCAGTTAACAATTAATTCATTATTAAATTAGTTGAAGAATATTTCAATAATCGATTAATCATTATTAATCTGATTAATTGTTTCAGCCCTACTGGGAAGATCTTCAGTGTGTTGCCTTGTTTATAGATCACTAGTTTTATGGAATTTATGTTTTTCTCTGTTCTGTTTTTGGAAAGGGTTTTTAGAAAACATGAGAACCCAAAGCGTTTCCTGAATGTGGCCATGTTGTCACGCCGTAGCGAGGAAACTCTAGCTAGAAGAAAAATAAATACATTCTTGCCTAAATGTAAGGGGTTCGTGAACAGATACATTTGGAATTGAAAATTGCATCCAAGGACAATTTGAAAGAAAAGTGTCTTTCTAACAACTTCCTGTTTGAACTTAAATAAACCGGGATGCAGTCTCATTAGTTAAAAATGCAGAGCTCCTGTCACAGTTAAATAAGCTTAATTAGCATAAACTAGTTTTCTAATGTCTGTAGTAAGAAATTCTCTCAGTCTAAGCCCTCTCTTTGAAAATCTTTGAAAACTCTGAAAGTCGTTTAGTGTGTCTCCGGCTTTAGATAGCAAATGCAAAGTAGTAACTGCATCTTAATTGAAAGCACACAGTCTTCCAAGATGGGTCATCTCTAATTCCACCTATATTTCCAAACCTTGAACTAATTAAAGACGGTAAATAATCACATGCAAAGGTAGGCACGGCGTCTTTGAGATGAGCAACTGGAGAAAACGTTCCTGTTACCGTGCAGGAACATGAAGCAAGCACTCTTTAGATTAAACATGACAGAACAGATAACGTCCCTTTAAAGGAGAATTAAAAAGTGCTTCAGCAGCAAAAATGTTTTCAAACTGCATTAAAATCCAAGGAACACTGCAGCAAAGTTACCAAAAGTGGAGGTTAGGCTAACAAGACCCCCGTGCAACACATCTCCTCCGCTTCCCTTTCACCAGTTAATCTAAAAAACTGACAGAGCAAGGAGCTAAAATTTCAAGGCTGTCTTTCCTTCCTACAGCAAACTGAAGAAAGACCAGGATAAAAAAAGGGGAATTTGTTATTCTCATGGCCTCTGCCCTCTGAGGTAGATGGAGAAAAATGAATGAAGGAGAGTAAAAAGAAAACAGTTCAGCATGTGGAAAACAAGCCTTGAAAGACAACAGGAGCCCTATAACCAACTCTGGCAGCAATAGTGGATGAATAGCCAGTAAAGAATGTCCAAAGAATAAGGGACGCTGAAACTACATCCACCTGCTTTTCATTCAGCACTTTTAGCCCAAGGTTATCCACAGCCACGGGCGGAGTTGGCCCTCGGATATGGAGGTGAAAGAGCAAGCCACGGTTTGTCAACAGTAAACAAACTCTTAAGTCCGTGTGCAGACAATCTTAGCATTACGTATAAATCCATCCACATATTTGTTGGAACAGTGTAGAGCTGACAGGGGTTGCTAGTTCCTCTTCAAAAGGAAGTTGACAATAGCAGGTCTTTAGGAAATTTCACAGGCAAGGTTCCTCGAAAATGAACACACAAAAACACCCGTTTTGTAATGTTTTGTAATGCTGTTCTTTTGCTAGCTATGCTAATGAAAAAACACAAATACTTCTGAATGGTCTGTTTAAAAACAACAAAATCTGAAGGGATTGACTATCAGAGGAAAGTGGGGAAGTGGCGGCCTAGTGGTTAGAGCATAGAGCTTGGAATCCTGAGGTTCTGAGGTAAATTTCTCCAAAGTGAAATCAATAAAGTTCAATTATTATTATTGTTATTATCTCTCTACATGATGTTAGTAGGAGATAATAGGACAATAAGGAACTGCATTATAAAAGAAAAATGCATAAAAATGCTTATAAGAAAGTTCTTAATGATATTTTTCATTGACTGATATCATGTTATGCTTTTGACCACAATAACTGACCTAAGAGAAATCGTAATTTCTTAATTTCCAATGATTTTGCATTAAGAAGATAAGACGGGGGCCATACTTCGGTGGAACAGTTGTTACCATGCATGGCCCATATATATGGAGGCGCCTTGGCCGACCCAGGTTTGAATCCCACCTGTGGTCCTTAGCCACATGTCTCTCCAGCTCACTCGTACCCCCTTTCCTGTCAGGCCATTGCTAGAAAAAAGGGACACTAGTGCTGTAAAAACCTCAAAAAAATAAGAAGGCGGCATAGCAGTGGGCATTTATCGCATCACTTATCATCATCATGATAAGTTTCTATTCATGAGAAGAATAGTGAACTTTAGAAACTGGGTCAATTGTCAAAAAGTCTATTTCTACCTTTTTTTTTCATTTCCTTTCATTAAATTTTTCCCCCAAAAAATTGAAAGAATATGACTAAATGCAGTTACTACAATATGTTTATTGGGGTCGCAGTACTCTGAGTACCGATGGACAAGGGTATAAATGTGAATTTTGGCCTGATGGGTTTATGTAGGTATGTATATGCTTGTTTACATGTATCTATGTATGTATGTTTAAAAATCATATTTAAGTGCTATTAGAGGGAGAGGGGGTATGAAAAATAAATTGTACTTCTGGATACCTCTTTTCAGACAACTTCCATTAATCAATGTCACTTCTCTGGCTCCATATACCGATAGGTTTATTTGATAGAAGGTTTTGTTTCTGCTTATGTTCAGGTGAATTTAATTAGTTCGGAAATGTTAACAAGTTTCCTTTGTGTGTATTTGGTTGATTAATCTATTGTTGTTTGTCAAAATTGTGTGAAATAAATTACTATTCATTCATTTATATTTGTAATTGTGAATGTGGGACTATGATTGCTGCGCTAAGCAGTCACAGTTACCTAAGAAAGACTGAAGAAGAAATGTCCTTTTTCATCTCTTTTATCGTTATCACGATTATATCACCCAATATACAGATAAGATTTTAAGTGCATACTTGGCAGACATGGAAATTTTGTCCAAATACTAAATGCTGTTAATGGAGAACAACCAATCCAGACCCCAATGTAGTTAGGAATATGGTTAAATATATTTCCAAAAGCGAAAAAGGAATCTTAAAAATACAAAAATGGACAGGCTTACTGAGAGCAGTAGGACATGAGAGTAATGAACAACAGCTACTGGTTGTTCATTTGTACAAACATTCTTCCTTTTCTTTTCATAATAACAGCGTTTGCTTATGTTAAGCCTGGAAAAGACTGTTGCATGATTTATTACAAATAAACTGCATCAAAGGCAATGTGTTGGCATAGGGTCCAAATATTTATACACAGTCTGAATATTCATCTAATCAAATCACAGTATTTCACCCTCTCTCTTATGTTCTCTATTCTCTTACTGCAAAAGCTGTCTAGCAAACTGATCAGGTAAAATGCCTCATTAAATGCCTCAAGTAACCATGTGATTCACTATGTGGCAGTTAAAACTACCCTGCCTTTGTCGCAGCTTTGCTTACAATGGTTTCCACTGTCATTCAGGTTAAAGGATCCAGCAGTTGGTGTATCATCGATTGTTTCAGTCAGTTTTAGAAACCAAGTTTCTACACATAGGACAACGAATTGGACTGTTTTCCCTCTTAAAGTCATTTGCAAATCGCTAAGGTAAATGCAGACATATGAATGATATCGGCAAAACAGGAAATAATGTTATCCAGGTTTCTTAAAATGCAAAAGATAAAGAACAATAAAAAAAAATAAAGTGAGCTCAGCCCATTGAGGGAGATGGGGCATGCTTGCTTTTAAAAGCCACAAAGCTTGATGGGCTTAACACAGATTTAAAAAATGAACCAAATTATAAAGAAAACCACAAACATGTCAGGAAAAAGAAAAGAGGAGAGAGATAAAATATATGTGGGCGTGCGTCATGACAAAGAAAAAGATAAAACAGCAAATAAAAGACCACACAGAAACACCCTGAAGGGGTTCAATTACTGCATTTAGATCAAAGTGGGCAAAAAAAAAAAAAAAAATCTTCATCTGTGGCTGATTAGGAGAAACAGACAAAAGAACATTCAAAACAGGAACGGATCCTCTTTCCATTGTGGTTTCAGAAACCATCGCATATCATTGAGTTTTTTTCCATGCGCCTGAAAATAACCTCTATGAAGTTCCCATTTAGTGTGAAATAAGACCCTAAACTGACAAAACACCCAGAAACAATCCATTGCTGTATTATTCTCGGTTTCAATCACATAAACGATGCGGCACAGATTCTTGCATGTTTGTGGATCTCACAGGACCCACGCTCATTCCAAACGCAATTACAACCACTTGCACACGAAGCAGTAAAATCAGCAGTTTCACAGGAGACCCTATGTTGTCTTCCAAGCTGTTGAACAGAATAAGAGGCTTCTCCATCTTCTTAACCCAGTGCAATTTGAAGTCATTTGCAGGCAATACAACCACTTTCCTGGACATAATTCCCTTATAAATGATGTGGCCCATTTCTCTCTGCCCTAATGACGGGAAGCTAAATAACTGCTTCCCTTGCACATCTTAAATATCACCATCTGAAATCAATACGCCTCTGCTGAAATGTTATCAGCAGCCATATTAATCCCTCACCTGGCTTTAATCGCTAATTTCATTTGCTATTAAGCTGATGAATGGGGTTTTAAAAAACTGAGCTATTCCTTACAAATTCCAGAGAACTAATTCATCAAGGTCACAATCGCGCTAAAGAAATATTGGCCGGCGACACGAGGGGAGGCCATTTGTGAAACGGAGGACCAAGATAATGAGGGTTTGAAATGGACAATTTAGATTGGAATGAGAATACACAAGATGGTTTTTCTGCTGTTTGCATCTGTATCCGAGTCCAATATCAGAAAGCAGATAGAGTAGCAAACAAGGTGGGGATATGATAGAGAATTACACAAGTCTTACAAAGGGAAACTAGCTTGCTAGTTTAAAGAAAAACAGCACCATCTAGTGGTGGTTTAGCATTCGGCTGAATTATTTTCTTCCCTCTTGTTTCAATAGTGTCTTTTATTTAAAAAAAAATGTTGTCACATTATAACCACAAAGCTGATTGTGTTTTATTAACTTTATATGTTGTAAGTAAACTTATATGTAGCATCTTCCAATTTTGCACATCTATAGACTAAAATTTGTGCCGGTTCTTATACACATCAAGCTCAGTCAGACTGGATGGAGACTATTTTTGAAAAAGCTCAGTAAGCTAACATTCCTACCATCATCTGGGTTATGATTGAAAAAAAAGGATCCTAAACACTAGGGCTGGGTATTTTCGCCAAAGTCCTGAATCGATTCGATTTTGATGAATTCTCAAATCAGTTCAAATCGATTCAATCTGTTTTTACAATAATGAAAGTGGTTCAACTGTGTTTCAAAATACTCATGTCTTTTAATTTTTCCTGTCACATTAAACACAAAGTGCAAACTTGTAAATCAGACAAATTAAACTTGAGATGTGATCAAAACTGTCTCATAAGTGTAAACTTCAGTCTTCAGTCAACCTATTGGCTATATTTGCAGCTGTCTGGCTTGAAGTAATCTTGAGCGCATCTTTCCTGCTCATTTGAATGTGAACGTCACACACGTCACTATAAAACTAATAGATCTCATTCCCTAGTCGTTGATTTAGCAAAAAAGTTAAAGGAATCGATTCAAAATCGATTAAATCGATTTTTTGTTTTTTTACCCAGCCTTATCCAGCACATTATCTTTAACTGTTTTAAATCCAAAATGGTGCCAGACATCAGACTTCAGTTGGGACAGCTTGCTGAGCGGTGTGTTACTTGGGTCGGCATTTGCACACGCCTCATTTCAATGTGATCGTCACACGGGTCACTATAAAACTAATCGATCTCATTCCCAAGTCGATTTTGCTAAAATGTAATAAAATTGATCCAAAATCGATTAAATCGATTTTTTTACCCAGCCCTACTAAACACAAGCAGCTGAATTTATCCTTATTTGTAGGATGGTGGGTTTTCCCTCAAAGGTAGCATGAGGACCTCGGCCCTCCAGCAGGCTCAGAGTAGAGCAGCTGTTTCAGTCACCCGACTCCCTCCTGACCTGCTGCCTCAATTAAACAGAGAAGTACGAGTATCAAACAGAGATCTGTGAGATGTTCAAATATATACATTACAGTTTGTTGATGCTTTAACGTCCTTAACTTTTTCCCTCTTTTCATCCATCTGCTGTAGTCTTGCTCTCTATAATCCCACTTGTTTTCTAATATTCAAATCTGTGAGGGTTTCACAGAACAAATGGATTCATAATGACATTAGGTTACATGAAAGAGGACTCTATTTACCGTGTTTGCTGAGTTCTGAGCAAAACAGGTTTCACTGAATTTTCCTGATTCACTCCCTCGCCCATGAATCGATCCATGTGCTGTACTTTATGTTTTTGGATTTTTTTGTATTGTATGATCAGAATCGGACATAAACCCATCAAAGTAGCCATCTGATTCCAGGTGGAAAATCTTCAAGCTGCTGATGTTTTTTACTCTCAAGTCATAAATGAATTTCTAACCTCCACGATACCAACAGTTTACAACAAGAGAGCAATAAAGGAAGGACCAAAGAGCTTTTCTAAGCATGTTACTATGAAAATAGTTCATATATATATATATGACAAAAAAAAAACCATCTTCGCACTAAGTGAAGAAGATCAGCAAGCATAAGGGGGAGAACCGTTGGATAATTAAAAGTTTATTAAATGCGTTGAACTGACCTTTTTGTTCTCTTGCAGGTAGAGTCGCTGCAGTTTGGGACATCCTTGAGCCAACGCTATCATGCCTTCATCACTGATCCCATAGCACTGACCCAGGTGAATATCTTTTAACTCCTTGCAGTTTGCTCCCAACTGAAAGCAAAGCAGAGAAACCATTTAGCAGCAAAATATTAGTGAGAGCAAACAAATAAATCAAAGCTCACCTTTATCAATGGTGCATCAGTGAGTCTGTCCTGGTTTCCCACATGCACCTTGACCAGGAGAGGGCAGTGTGTCGCTAAAGCGGTCACTGAGATATCACCCAGCTGCTTGCACCTGTAAGCCGTGTACTTCTGCAGGCCCGGACAGTGGGAAGCCAGAGAGGACACTCCATAGTCATGGATGCCCCTGCAATCCGAGATGTTAATCTCTCTCACATTCTGCTTGCGAGAAGCTATTTTCACAAGGAGATCGTCGTTGACCTGAAAAACAACAAAAAAACAGTTGCCTTATTCGATTGAAAACAAAAGCATTCCATATGAATGCTTATGAGAGACAGGTCAAACTACTAAGGGAGAAGCTATCTCTTACTTCTTGCAAGCCGCTGAGGTCAATTCGCTTCCAGAATTGAAAGTCCAAGCAGAGATCTCTCCAATATTTACAAACCAGAGAGGCACAAAGACAGCGTTCCTTTACTGTCAAGAGGGACAGCACCTGTGAAGACAAAAAATAAAATCAGCATTTCTAGTCTATAATACACAGAAATAAAAATGAAAGGCAGCTTTTATTTCTCTGACCTTAAGAAGGATGGAGGAAGGCAGTTGATTGATGCTCAGCTGCTCGGTGCCATCAGAATCTCTCGCTTGACAGTCGTCATAGTGATGCATGCAGCATGAGGCAGAGTCTGAACTGTTGGACGATTCGGCGTAAAGAGTCAAACCACAGCAGCCATCGGCTGGGGGGGAGGAAGAGGAAGCAGAGGTGGAAGAGGAAGAGGGGATGGGGCAGATGGGAAGGTGGCTGTGACCGGTTTCAGAGTTTAAAGCATCTCCACCTCCTCCCGCTGCCCCGTTCTCTAGCCTTCCGTCAGGAGCGGCAAAGGTGCAGCGCGGCTGCTTGCACGGGGTACACCTTTGCACCTGTGAGCACTTCCTCTTGCACACCTGTATTCAGACACACAAACAGATCAATCAGGTCCTCCTCTGAGACAGCAGATCATAAATCATAGCAGGAGCTTGCATGGTGCGTTCAGGGTAACTTTCTTGGGGCAGATCTTAATGTCATGTAATGATTGTAACACATTCAGGTTTAATTACATCAAACTGGTCATTTTTTCTGCGGATAGGTCTATAACTATTAATTAGTTAGAGATTGTTTGATTCTTTGTTTTGTTTTTTTACCTTACCTAACAATTGAGCTGCAACTTTTATGTATTTTAATTTTAAGATTTTTGTGCCAGATCACAATAAAGTAATGCGTAATTGTCTAGGAAAAAAGTCATAGATTTTAGTTATATAAACATAAACAGTAAAGTGTGTGTTTGTATTGTTACTATCCATAATCTTGAATGGCTGCAGAGTTTAGCGTCGATGCGTACCATCTCTGTGTATTCGCTGGTGCAGCCAGGCACAGGCACAGGTATGGGCACGGTCACTGACACGCCAGCGGCCCGGAAAAGCACCGGTGGTGGGATCAGTTTGGCGGGAACAGCTGATAAAAGACTCCTCCCTTGGCCCTCCCAGATAGAAATCTCTCTCTGTGACAACAGAAACTTTGAACAGTCCTCAGGTGACGCGAGAGCTGCGTATCGTTCGGCCAGCTTGGAGGCAGCTCCCGCTCCGATGCCGACTTCGCCTACCCCCGGCACGCTGATTCCAGTGATGCTGTTGCGCTGGCACCCGATCACGCCGTCGTCCAGTTGATCGCTGTCGTCGTCGAGACTGCTGCTGTTGTTGTTGTGGACGATGAAGCAGAGCATGCACGGTCCCTGAAGGAAACAGTTCCTCTTCTTCTTCCTGTGATGTAACTTGCGTGTCCTCTTCTTCAGGCGTAGACCATTTTTTGAGAGAAGATGGCCCATATAGATGATTCAAGGAAACTCCTAAAAATCATAAACATTTGTTTAAAAAAAAAGTCAAATTACCTGATAATGAAGACGTATCAGACCAGCAGGTTCTGCAACAGCTTTTTTCCCCACTGCCATCAGACTGTTGAACTATTTAACTCTAAACAGAACTCCATCACACCCTTCACTTTATTTGCACTACCAACGCAGCTAAAAAATTTAATAATCTTTTAAAATGGGACCCAACGGAATGTTAAACTGCATTTTGCATCATATTTATTTTGCACTGCACTGAGCCTTTCCATTTTAATGCCATTTTGCATCATTATTTTTTAAACTGGTTTTCCTTCCTATACTGTTTACATGATGATCACAGCTGCACTTTATGATGTTAATGTTGATTTCACTGTTGGAAGCTGTAAGCAACGTAATTTCATTTTGTATACACTTAATATACACAAAATGACAATAAAGTTAGTCTAAGCTGCTCTGCTGTTTTACTACTAAGTCTAAAACCAACACCTGCTTCTTGCGTAGAAGGGGTAAATAAGATAGTCCACCTACACGGTCTTGACTACCCACAGGTTACACTGTACAACACTTCTGATGGATATTATTCAGAGACTGTACGCCCAGCAGCAAGTCAAGAACTACTAATTCAAAGGAGCTGATCATTAATTTCTGCAATGCTATTATCGAGTTTCTAAAGTGTTGTTTGGCTTATCCAAAAGTAGAACAGCTGCAAACTACAATGATTTATTAGGTTGGTGAGGAGGATCATCAGGGCTCACCTCTCTGTCCTTTTATAGGGTCCAGGCTGAGCAAAAGGGCAGCTAAAAGCTTGCTCGACATGAAGGCCTTAGTCCTTAACGTGGCTGTCACAGGTCCGACTCCCGGCCCTTTAACCTTTGCTGCATGCCCACCGCCATGTCTCCCAGACTCATTTTCTCTCATCTGAATGTCAAATAAAACTCTGATAGAGCCTTATATGGAGTTAGTTTACTATTATCTTTTCTAACATAGAAAGTTTCTATAGATCAGTGCTTCTATGTTCCCTCTACATCTTCTTCTGTTTCCTTGAACCCCAGTCAGCCTCAGCAGATGACCACCCACACTAAGCCTGGATCTGCTAAAGGTTTCTTCCTCTTAAAAGATAGATAACATCCCCACTGTAGCTGCATGAAAGCTGGGTGTGAAAACGAGTCCTTGAAATCAGTGATCTGGTTGAATAATCTTTGTAAATTGCCTTGAGGTGACATGTGTTGTGAATTGGTGCAATATAAATAAACAGAATTAAATTGAACTAAACAAATAAAAAATATTTCTGCAGACCGCACAAATCCTGGACATATAGTGTTGGAATTGAACTTTCAGGTTGTGTGTTAAAAGGGGGGGGGGCTCTTTTTTTATGTATTTAATGAGTAAAGTGGAATTGAAATCAAATCCCTTGTCAGAAAAGCTGATTCTGATCATTAAGGATCAGATAGCCATCTTGGCAGCAATATAAATGTTTTTATGCGTTTATCTGAACATTATATTGAAATATCAGCTGCTACGTTCATCATTTGATCTGGTAAATAAATTCAGTCAGATGATCAGCTGAACAAGAAAAAATCCTTGCAGCCCATTAATCAGCAGGCATTTTCCGGTAGTTTTTATTGCATTATTGCTCAGTGATGTTGCCAACAGTGTAAGCTTTTGTCATTTAGCTTAATAAAATAGTAGCTTCCAAAATTCCTTGATTATTTGAGTTTACTGAGGGACATTTGCTTCTCAGTTTGCATGGTGTCATCAAACAACTCGGATCTGTGAGAGCTTATGATAAAATCCTTAGAAAAATAACATACAACCTAATTCAAAGTGATGTATGTACAATTTTATGAACATTTATTCATAATTTCATTGCATTAAAAGATCAAAATCAAATATTTAAAAAACAGTTATATTTGAAGTGTAGTATTTAGTAGCAGTAGAGATCCCTGTTATTATTTCCATTAAGTTGGGATCAGTTCTTGTCGCTGTAAAGTTTAGCTTCCAGCAGTAAACATGGACTGATCGTCTTGGTGCAGCCGAATGAAAACACAGATGTAAACAGTGAACAGGTGGCTATTTGAATAGCATAAACAAAAACAATTAGCAGGTTAAACCTCGAAACTGCGACTTACCTGAACTATCTGCAGATTTGGGTCCAGTTTGACTCAAGGTTTCTCGCTGTTTTAGAGAAAAAAATAAACATAAGAAGCTAAGAGCTTGCTGGCAGGCTAAGCAGCTCCATCTTCAGATGCTAACTTAGCTCTAGCTCTCAGCATGAAGCAGCTCTCACCACACTCCGTCGGTCGGTACCTGCATAATACTAATGCGGCACACGGTCAAAGTGAGCAGTGCCAGCCCCGGCGGTGAAGGTGGGGAGGCCAGAGAAGCTGCATGTGACCCACCGAGACGTTTATCCAAACAGTTTGCAGCTTTGCTTCTGCTGCTGCTCTGCAGGACAACACTTCCGCACCGAGAGGACAGAGCTAAGGAAGCCGACGAGGGAGAATTGGAAAATGCAACGAGGACAAACTTCCACTCCACATATCCTTAACATTAACTATATCCCAAACCTAAATACTTAAGAATAACAGTAAAAAAAAAAAAAAAAAGATAGTTATTACTCCTCATAGATATTGGCAGCTAAACTCTAACTTCCCTGCAAAAGTCACCAGGGAATGTGATAGGAATGCAATGTCAAACAAGCAGTGTCTTCAAAACATACTAACAACAACAACTAACTAACAACAAATATAACAAATTTAAGATCTTCTAGTAGTGCTATTGGTTCAGTCTGTCTTGTAAAGCAGCAACACTTGGTTTGTCATTGATGTGTTTCATGCAAAGAAGCAGAGGCATAGCCAGAAAATTTTTACAAGGGTGGCCATGGCCATCCCTGACCCCCCATCTAGCTCCACCATTGCAAAGAAGTATACAAAATAAGTGATTAATTCATATTCATTCAAACTCCATCCATCCATCCACCCATTTTGCATCACACTTACTTCAAGCGGGGTCGTGAGGTGGGGTACACCGTGGACACATCGCCAGTCCATCAGAGTTTATTCAAATTCTTTATATTTTATTTATCCATCCATCTTCTACCACTTGTCCATTAGGGTAATGGGTTGCTGATATCCATAGGCATAATATAAGAGTAGGGCCCGCATTGACTGTCGCGGTGCAGAAATTACAGGCGCCATCTTGGGGAGGTCGACCTGCTAACCTAACCTGCTGCTTTAAGCAGAACAGAAGAACGATGCTTCAGCACTACAGCATATTTTTATTTAAATCAACACACTGTTGACATCAGTCATCGAGGTATAACTTCATGAAGGCATAAGAGCTTTGCAAGACATTACTAAATAAACAGCATATATACACTACATAGAGCAGAAACTCCCTTTGTTGTCCCACAGTAGGTAAATTGTGGAGTTACAGCAGAAAAAGTTTACAGCAAAAATGGTCACACAAATGTGGCCCCTAAAAAGTGTATAAAAATAATAGAATAAGTGAGAGTTAAAAAATATATATGCAATCCAATTTTATTTGTTATTTTCTTTATAAAAAAAAAAAAAACAAAGCTGACCAAAGTGCTGTAAAGAAAAATACATAAATAAGTAAAACATAAAACACAATAAATAAAAAACAAAACAGCTAAAACATGGGTAAAAATAACACCTACATAAAATATAAATAGATATAAAAAATTAACAAATAAAATACTGTACAGAACAGGTTTTTATACAAATATAAATACTATGCATCTGAAGAATAGATAATCAATATACGGCTTTGGACATTTTTGCAGTATTTGTGCTTTGTCACATACATACATCCTATCAGAACATTCTATTACTCTTAATTCAACTAAAAATATTTAAATAAACTGAAGCATTTGTTTGTTTTCAGAAAAAAAAATGTTAAAATTAGTTCAATATTCCGAAAGTTAAAGTTGATTCAAATTGATTCTGTTCCTGCTCAATGCATTACAGAGCGGAGCTGATGACAGCCCCAAGATGGCACCACCAAATCACATCAGCGCTCATAGGTGAAAGCGATCGATGCTGGGTCTACTCTTATATTATGTCTATACTATATCTATCTGGAGCAGTCTTTGGGCCTAAGGCAGGTGCATCCTGAACAGGTAGACAGCACAGCAGGCGCGGAGCTAGATGGGGGACCACGGGTGGCCATTGCCACCCTCAGCCAATCAGTGGCCACCCATATATACTCTCAAGGGGAATGTTCAAACTTATTAAACATTTAAATTTTTCATATATTAACAACTACTTGACAACTAAAACGCTGTGTTTATTCATATCAAAATACTAATATTAAAGTTGATATAAACAAAATTCATGCTCTTTTCAGAACTAGATTTTTGTGTTATATGAGGGAAAGAGAGAATTATGTCTCAGCAAGTCACCTAGGTAACTACTTCAATAATAACCTAAAAATCTATTTAATGTAGATATTAATACATATAAATATATATATATTTTTTGCAGAACAATTTTTGGTAAAAGTAGGTAAGTAATGACGATGGAGAAGATGTTCGCCTCAGACTTTTTTTCCTGTACACCTTTAATTAGTCAGCACAGATATTTAAATATATGCGTCTATTTGTTAGGAAAGGCTGTAGGAAAGTATAGTTTGTCTTTATTTACAAAATATGGATGTTGTGGTGGTTCCTTTTGGAACAGTGTAGATTGACCCTTAGGTTCTGGTGCCTATTCGCTTTCGGCCACCCCCCAGTGTAAATTGGTGCCTGGCCACCAATCAGCTCTAGCGACAATTTAGAGCACCTAAACATAGCAGTACTGATTTTGTTCTGTGGGAAGAAACCAGGGTACCCAAAAAGAATCTATACATGCAGGAATGAGAACATGCAAAGCATGCAAACGCCTTCCAGAGTGAGCCTAGCCTGGGGGGCCATGATCAGCTTTAGCCAATCTTTGGACACCCCTACCAGATGATTTGTTCTTCCTATGTGAGTGTAACCCCCCTCAAAAATGTCACAATTTATTATTCATAATATTATACTACAAATAAAGAGGTATATTAACCAAATGAGTGCTCTTTTAATAATTAGTATGTTTTATGGGGGAGAGTTTGTCTCTGCAGGCATCTAGGACTCTTCTATGTAATTAGATATAAAGAATTACTAAAGCCATTTAATGTAGAGGATGTAAAAGATGTAAAATCATAAATCAAATTAAACTGCACCAATGTTTTTATCTAGAACCTTATGAGATCTAGTCTTTCCTCAGTGATTTATCTGGAAAATACAGGTTAGATGTTCCTGTTAATCTTCCTATTGGTTCATTGTGATCAGTGTAGATTGACCCTGAATTATCGGCCATCCTCCTCAGTGCACAGTTCTTTGGAACCCGGCCTCTGTGTGCAAATAATATCTAATGAGTAAATGAATTACAGAGAGATAGTTTACTCTCTCTTTCAAATTATTTTTGTTTACAAAACTTTCCCCATGTACACAGATAAGCGCAATAACATTTTCACTCAGTACTTTGCCATTGTAAGCTCAATGTTGGAAGTGGCATTAAGTATTTGTTAAGAGTAGATAACTTATGCCTCATAAAAGGCTCTGCTGCTCTGGAATCAGACCTCTCCCCATCAGACTGCACAGATATAAGACAAGCTCCTAAATAGGCAATTTAAACACCCTCTCTCCCTCTGCCCCTCTTTCTGTCTCTCTCTCCCTCTCTCTCCCCTCTCTCCCTCTCTCCCTCTCTCTCTCTCTCTCTCTCTCTCTCTCTCCCCTCCCTCTCTCTCCCCTCCCTCTCTCTCTCTCTGGGCGTGAAGCTCCAAACTTCCTCAGCCATTGAGAGGCAACTCCCTAAATAACCCTGGGAAGCCTGCACGCGAAGGGAAAAATGGCTGAATTGTTTTCACCGATTACTCGACAGGTTTCAAGGGAAAAGTTTGACGCTGGAACCCAAAATCTGAAAGATATTAGGCTCAAGGATGTCGAGGACTGTTTGATTTACGACCGTCTTGGAGTCTCTTTCCCTTTCAAGAACTTATATCAAGACAGCAAATCCGTCATCATTTTTGTCCGGGTGAGAAAGACAGAAAAACAAAAACATGCAATAGAAATAATATGGCTTCTGTATAGTTTTCCATTGTCTTGTAAAAGGTATTCTTCAGGTGAGCCTAAGCTCTGCTGTTAACATGAGGAATTTCATATGAAAATAAAAACGGGATGAAGATCTCGTAGTTTTGCTCTCCTGTTCTAATAACATCTGCTTATAAATAACATAAATCCTGTTTGTCTGTGCAGAATTTCTTATGCTATAGCTGCAAGGAGTATGTTGAAGATTTGAGCAAAGTGCCCAGAGAAGCGCTGGAGGTGAGTCCTGACCTATTGAACCTGCATTAATCCCATCAGCCAATCAGATTTTCTGTTGTATCATGTTGACAGTCTACAACAAGACTGTTAAAAGTGATTCAATGTGTCTGTGCAGGAGGCGGGAATTCGACTGGTTGTTATAGGTCAGTCATCTCATCAACATATAGAGGTAATCAAATCTATATAAATCTAATAGGAATAATGCATGATGACGCTACCAGAAGAGACATTTAATTTAATTATTTCAAATGGATGTTTAAAGTGTTTACATTAATGTCATCCTGGAAAACTTTTCAGCATATTGTCAGGCTATATCATTATAACCTTTGGTTTAATTTATGGGATGTGTGTGAATAACCAGTACAACATTGTGAATGATTAATGTGGAAAATAAATCATGCAAAAACAAAAAAATCTATAGTAATCATTTGCATTCAGCCCCTTTTAATATAATTATCCTAAATAAACCACCACATGTTTCTATTAGAAGTGACCTCATTAGTTAATAAAGCATCATGTGTGTAATTTATTCTGCTGTGAAAAAACAATTATCTGCAAAATAGGGAATTAAGAACTGGATGAGACATTAAACAGTTATATTAAACTTGTGTGGAAGGAGAAGGATGGCATAGTCTGATATCAATCAAGTCTGATCAATTCAGTCATTTTTAATAGCTTCTTGTTGTTTTTGTTTTTTTTATTTGTTCATAAATGTCTTTATGATTAATTATGGCTTAATTCTTCTTTGTCTTTGTGTTCCTCTCTCTTTAATTCAGCCTTTCTGTTTGCTGACAGGCTATTCTCATGAAATGTATGTGGACCCCAAAAGAACAATTTACCTTAAGCTGGGGATGAAGATAGAGGAGACATTCACTGACTCTGGTAATTATGTAAGATTTAAAAAATGTTACTGCTAGTGTCAGATTAAAAAGATAATAGACGTCAGGGTCAGGGTTGGGATGTTTAGATTAGATCTTGGCTTTGAATGATTTACATGTTAGTTTTCCTTCATTAACCACAGATAAAGGGATGGAGATTCTTTGTGGCACAGTCAAATATTGAGATGTGTTTCTGTGTTCCCAGCGCTGACCAGCCCCCATGTGAAGTCTGGTTTATTCATGGGCCAAATAAAGAGCATATGGAGGGCCATGACCAGCCCTGCCTTTGACTTTCAAGGTGATTTGCATCAGCAGGGTGGAGCCATGATCGTGGGACCAGGTACAGTAAGGTGTCTTCTCTCTTTATCATACCTTCTCTCATCTTTAAAAATAAATCATATTTTCCCCTCTTTTCTCTGCAGGCTCCCAAGTCCATTTTTTCCATTGTGACATGAACCGATTGGATCACATGCCCATCAACTGGCTCCTTGAGCTCGCTGGAGTTAAACAGACCTTTGACTTTAACAATAAACCTAAAATTATCCATGTGTAGCATCAACCCCCACCCCACCAGAGAGCTTTACTGTAAATATATAGCTACAATTCCATGATATGCAACCTTTTCCTTCACTTATTATAGGTTGCTAAGCTTGTATTTCTTGTCATAATGCAATTGCAGCTCATTTATAAGAAAGAAACTAGACGGAGGCACCCAATATCAGTTTAAGTAACAAAAAAAAACCTTATATAGCATTGTAAAAGAAACCATTTTTCAGGATTATATCATTTGTAATAATAAATGGATAATCTAGTTAAAGGTGGATTATCTGGTGACTATATTCATCAGAGTTAAGATGTTCAACATTTCGGTGTTACTCATTTCTGTCAAGCTGATGGGAGGCGTTTCCTTTTTTTTATGGAAGAAAGTAAATTGATGTAAGTTCTTGTGATATTTATCTTGGATCTTAGAGTGAATGTGTTTCTTTCCGGTCTTTCAATTTGAAAAAAAAAAACTTTTTTTACTGTAAAGAGTATTTCCATTATTTTCATCCATTAACAAGTCTTCTCCCTGGGGCTTTACTTGAACAACACCCCTCATGTCCCCCTGAAACGAAAGAGTTGCTGTTCTCAGAGTGTTATGTGATGCATAGCAAATCCAGCATACCCGTTGTCAACTTGGACACAAACTTCACTTAATAATCTGTATTAATTTGGTCTAAATCAGCTAATTGGTTCGTGAAACATCCCTGCAGTTGTTTAAGGTGTTTGTAATGTTCGTTTCTGATATCTAGAGTCTGAAGCCGGAAATGTTGGACGGACCTTTTTTAAATTTTTTTTTATTCATAGCTGCAGGAATGAGTTCACAGCAAACGTTTTAAAGCTACATGCTTAAAAATTGGAAAGATGACCAAGCACCAGAGATAATGAGATCAAAATGACCAGTACTAGTTTGCATGAATTATAATGACTCAAAGATAAAGAGTACACTGAATATTTAATTTTATTTTTTTTTTTATCCATATTTACTTGCAATGATGTGTCATCATTTTTATATGCAAATCTGGATAAGATCAGAATTTCCCTTCTGTCTATACCATAGCTGCTGTATGGTTCATGTGCTTTTTTTAGACTATCAAGAAAATTTTAAGCTATGACATTTTTGTAACCAATTTATTACATGTCTGTGTTTTTGGGCTGGTTATGCAGTTCGTTGCAGGGTAACATTCACATGGTCCAAGGAAAAGCAGTTTTTCTTTAGGATTATTTTAAGAAAAGCAGAATTGGACCAATCTATGTAGTTCTGAAAACAAACATCTCAAACTCTGCCCTGCAAATGTGGTCATACTGAACTTTATCATATGTTTTCATATTTTAACCACAATCATCACTTTACTTTCATTTATTTTTTTAATCTACCGACTCAAGTATTGTATAACTGTGAAGTGAAAAATATGCATTGTTTTTCATTTTATTTCATGAATAAAAATCTTAAAGGTGTGGAGAGAATTTGTGTTCAGGCCCCCAGACAAATTTTTTTTTTCAAACCACCTTTACCACAATTAAATCTATAGGCCTTTTGGGGGAAATGCCTTACCACATTCTGGTTCAAGATCACTTAGATTTGGATAGCTCTTTTCGGAACTAGATTTTGTGTTTCATGGGGTAAAGAGAAAATGTGTCTCTGCAAGTCATCTGGGAGTCTTCAGTGAAGTCATAGATAAAAAACAATATTACGGTAATAAAAACTTTTAAAATAATTCATTTATGTAGAGATTAGTGCTTGTAAATATCAATTTTAAGCAGAATGTTTATTGATACAAGTGGTAGGGCTGGGTAAAAAAAAATCGATTTTGAATCGATTCCTTTACATTTTTGCAAAATCGATGTCTAGGGAATGAGATCGATTCATTTTGTAGTGACCTGCGTGACGTTCACATTCAAATGCGCAGGAAAGATGCATTCATGATTACTTCAAGCCAGACAGCTGCAAATATACCCAATAGGTTGACTGAAGACATTAACAAATGGGGGCTGACCAGAAAACATCCTTTAGTTGTTACAGACAACGCTGCAAATATGGTTTGTGCAATGGAGATAATGCAACTCATGCATTACTGCTGTGTCACGTCTGCTTGCTCGAGTAAGGCTTCACTTTTTCACTTTTCACAAACAAGTTTGCACTTTTGAGACAGTTTTATTCACATCTCGAGTTTAAACTATCTGATTTACAAGTTTGCACTTTTTGTTTAATGTGACAGGAAAAAAACAAAATAAATGAGTATTTTGAAACACAGTTGAACCACTTTCATTATTGTAAAAGCAGATCGAATCGAAATTAATCGATTTAGAAACTTATTAATCAAAATCGAATCGATTCAGGACTTTGGCGAAAATACCCAGCCCTAACAAGTAGGTAAGTAATGACGATGGAAAAGATTTACGCCTCAGACCTCAAAACTGAAAGAATTTTATCCACTATACCTTTTATTCATATATGCGTCTTGTTAGCAAAGGCTTTCGGAATTTATAGTTAGCCTTTATGTAGAAAATATGGATGTTTTGCTCGTTAATTTTCCTGTTGGACAAGACATCCCAAGTTCCAAAAACTAATTTCAGGGAGATGCTTTTCCCCCAACCCCCCGCGGACAACGGATCCGCACCGTGCCCCATACATACAAACTAAAGGCCAGCAACATTTCAACAGCTGTTTATTAACTAACAGTAATTTCTTAAACACAAAACAGAACAGTATTGGTGTTTTATTTTTAATACTTTCAATCACACATAGGTTGTGCTTTCTATTTTTCATGGGACTTCAGCATACAGTGCACCTCGCCACTGTGTCATCATTCCTCACCATGGCTGGTTCTAGACAGGGGCCAACGGAGGCCAGTGCCCCTGTAGATCATTTCCTGGCCCCTGTTATGGCCGCTGTACTGAAGACATATTACTTACAAGAAATTCTAATGATGATCTCCGCTGGGACAGACATGATTACTGATAGGTCCTTTGGATCTATTTCATTCTTCTTCTTTACAAATTCTGTTTTACTAATTATTAAAAAACAATAAGGTGATAGCTTCAGTGGGATTGACATAGCATCCCAGTTTTCATCCGTTAAATTTTTTCCCCCACATATAAAAAAAAATTTGCTCTAATTTTTTTAGATGAATTTAAGTTTTTCTTGAGTTCCAAATCAATTTTTAGAGAAAATGGTAGTTTTAACTTAAATTAAGTCAAAAAAATGTGTAAAATTCCTACATTTTAAATGTATATTCATCTCATAAGAAATAGAACTTTTATTGAACCTAATTGAAAAGAAATTTACCTTCATGCAGCTCTCTTAATATATTTGAATCCCTTGCCCTGTTTTTTATTTCATGCTTTTCTGTTCCCCCATGAAAACACGCTGCCCCCCTCCTGGCCCCCTGGTACATTTGGTCTAGATCCGCCTCTGTTCCTCACCTTCACTAGATGTGGATATACTTTAGTATACTCTGCTGTAAAATTAGTCCTATATTTTCGTTTTTTACTCGAAGATTCAACCTCTGCCGTTTCACACGATGCACAGCTTTGAGTGGTAACTTAGTGACTGCCAGAGAGTAACCCAGAGAAACTTATCGGACTGATCCAATCAGCTTTCTGACAACCAGTCGTCTGGAACGCTGGTGGAACAGAGCATCACTTTGGACAGATACGCTGCGCAGATTTCACCAGCAACCTCCTCCCTACACCCCGATCTCTCTTGTTGTTCCTGCACGATCAAAGCAGTTCTAATCTGCACATGATGCACAAATTATTGCTTGCCCGCTCTCACACGCATTAAAAAAAAACACCTCGCAGAGTGTAAAATCTGGGATAATTTATCCAAATCGCGGACATCCGTGAACAACTATCGATATCAAGTCTTCCCAAGTCTCCCGGAACTTCCGGGAGACTTGGGAAGTCTGAAATTGACCGTGAGGTTCTGACCCCTATCCGCTTTCGGCCCCCCTTCTCAGTGTACATCAGCCCTTATGAAAATGTTCTGGCTACGCCTCTGCTTATAATCCAGATTTCTAAACTGCTGGTGGACTGATTTCAGAACACAGATCTTACATTTTCTATGTTCTGGTCATGTTTACAATTAAATTCAGTTTCACTTCATGCTTTACACTTTCCTTAAACTATGTGTTCTAACTGAGTGTCAAACACTGCAGCTGCTTTAGGGTGCTTTAATCCCGATACGTCACTTGCAGGGGATTCAGAAATCAGAAACCTGCCCCTACTCAAAGACGTCACCACCACAGAGAGAGGCTGGAGCAGCCACCTCTACCTCGGTTTGACACAACAGCAACACGCAGATCAGGAGCAAAGCCATGTTACATTAACAGCCAGGAGGATATATCTGCAGAAGGCTCGGGGAATGTCCTTCATGCTGCAGCTCCCGAGGAGAGAATGAAGCGCAAAAACGAGAAGAGGCGAACCGAGTCCAGGAAAAAACGCCGCGCAGCCCACAGCAGCCCAGAGGCGGAGCCAAACTCTGATATTTACATTGAGATAACAGGTAAGAGCGCTCTGCACACTGAATGAACCCTGGCAACTTTCCAGGCACTTGGTCAGTGGATGGACACCTGCGAACACTGTGTCCTTTTAAAACAAAACACTCTCTGTTTTTTTTAGTTTTGCCCCCAATATGGCGACAGCGTCGGTCCTTTATCTAGCAGGATTGTAGGGAGTCATCTTTGTAACATGCATAATAATAACAATACACTATGTAATATACACTATGTAATTTATATTTGGCGTTTATGACAATGAAATCAGTCAGTTTTCTAAAACATTATCTTAAATGTGTCTCCTTTAAACCGATCGTGTTCTACATGCGCACAATGCGTATGATATGTTTGTGATGTTAAACAGTAATCCCGACGTCGGTTCCTCCTGATTTTTTTTTTAAAAAACCTTTACGACGTTTCCTGGTTCCAGTTCATCCTTCATCTCAAGTCTGACAGAAAGAGGGTTTGTCTTAAGTGGAAACAACAAATCTGACTGGCTGACAGATCGTCCTAGCAACCGCTTTGGCAACTATCCCGGGACCTATCATGTCGCTCATGAAGAGAACTTTAAACTAAAAGAGGCGGGGACCCAACGGAAGTGACAGTTCCTTCCTCCAATCAGGTGGAAGCCCTGGATCTGTCTCAGCCAATGGCGTCTCAGCTAAGCTTTAAGGGGAGGAGTCACGCGGGGAGGTTTGGGGATCGGTTTTTAGCAGAGTGCGCACTTAAGATCTAAAGTCTGCTTCGCTTCTCAGATGGTGACTGTCTTCTTTTTTTTTTAAACATTGCAGGATTAGAAAAGAAACATTAAGTCAAACTTATTTCAATATAACTGATATTACGTTTTTTTAGGGAAAAATAATAGTTTAGGTGTTAAAGCGACTTGCATGTTTTTCGTGAAGGAATCTGCTTAAGGTGAAAAACGTCATGCTCGGATCTGCTCGCAAAATGACCTCAGACGATGTTTTCTCCAAATGCATCGAGTTCATTAAGGGTATGTTACAAGAAATGTTCAATAAGTGCGTGGAAAAGCAGTTGGGAGAAAAGTAAATAAGTTGGTTGTCTTTTTTGTCTCCCTGCCCCCTCCTTCCTTCTCTCCTCAGATCAACTATATTTTGCCATTCTTCAGCAAAAGATCAAAAGCACAGCTGACCGACACTGCTTCTGCATAGATGAAGAGCTCGCATATGAGAAGTAAGTGCTTTGTTTAGGATATCAAACTGGTAATTATAGTTTTATAACAAGGCAAACATTTTAAAGGCAATATATCAACATTTTTCAGCTGTGTTTATGAGATTTAAATTGATTATTGGAATCAAGTGTTATGTGATAAGGAGGAGAAGAAATAAAGATTAATGCAGGTTAAAGTTAGCCAATAGTGATGACTTCGCCTAGGAATTGTGAACTTTGGCATCTGTCCATAAAAGTGTCAAAAAAAAAGAAGAAACAGATTAAATGTTGAATTTGAGTTCATACATTTCAGATTTATACTAGGAATGCAACATGTGTAATAGCTGGATTACAGGTCAAATACAATCTGCAGTCCAATAATTTATTATGGATATGGCTCAGATAAAGAGGAAAAAAAGATGCTGATAAGTTGATTGTCAGTAAATAACATACAAAATGTTGTTCTAGCTAATATTCTCCTTAAAAAAAAATAAAGTGCTTCAAATGAAGACAGTTTGGGTGAAGGGTCATCTGTTTTCAGAAGCGTAGCCAGAGCATTTTAATTTAGGTGGCCAGGCATTAACCAATGTACACTGAGGGGTGGCCGAAAGTTGATAGGCACCAAAACCGCAGGGTCAATCTACACTGTTCCAACAGGAAAATTAACTGACAAAAAAATCCATATTTTCTAAATAAAGACAAACTATACTTTCCCACAACCTTTGCTAACAAAAAGAGAAATATATTCCTATATCCGTGCTTTCTAGATAAAAGGTATAGTGGATGCAATTCTTTCAGGTTTGAGTTTTGTGTGAACATCTTTTCCATCATCATTACTTACCTACTTTATCAGTAATTATTCTGCATAAAATTGACATTTACAAATACCAATATCTACATAAATTGATCATTTAATAAGTTTTTATTAAAATTTTTATTTATCTATGATTTCACTGAAGACTCAAGATGACTTGCAGAGACGCATCATTTTCTCTTTACCCTATAAAACACAAAATCTAGTTCTGAAAAGAGCATGAATTCTGTATTTATCGTCTTTAATAGATTGATATATATATCTATATATATATATATA
>NW_015150600.1:350068-376193 GCF_000732505.1 Cyprinodon variegatus
TCCCTGAGGAATGCTTCCAGCAGCAGAATTGAGGCAGTTCTGAAGGCAAAAGGGGGTCCAACCCGTTACTAGCATGGGGTACCTAATAAAGTGGCCGGTGAGTGTATATATATATATATATATATATATATATATATATATATATATATATATATATATATGGATGTGTAGAATTGACCACAGTGTTTTTGTCGTCAAGTAATTGTTAATATATGAAAAATGTAAATGTTTTGCAGCCATTAATATTAGATGGAAATAAATGGTAGGGGTGGCCGCAGGGGTGGCCAATGATTGGCTAAGGGTGGCCATGGCCACCCCTGGCCCCCCATCTAGCTCCGCACCTGTCCATTTTCCCTTTATATTTCTTCTATGCAGCTCACCCATGTCTTCCTAATAGTTTAAGCACTTAAAGCATATTTTTACAACATAGGGTTACATTGTATCTTATTGGTCTGCCTCTCCGATTTAAACATAAAGATACCATGTCCTGTTGTTCTACAATACTTACTGTTTTTTTAATTTGCAGTTTTTTGGAGAGACCTCATATTAACCGTAGAAGGTTCCCCCTAATGTTATATGAAATATTTTTTTTTTTGTTTGTTTGTTTGTTTGTTTTTTTGAGAAAAGAAATGCGAAAGCATTATTTTTTACCGACTTTTTTACTTTTATAATTTTCCACAAGCATAAACATAAAATAGTTTGTCAGTTTAAAAGGGTCCTATTATTGACGACTCCGGGAATCAGACAGGTGATGTCTACTGTTTATTTATTTATTTTTATGTTTTTCTATATATTTCATTTTTTTATTTGGGTTTTCACTGTTTTTATCTTTTCTTCCATTATTTTTTGTGTTTATGTCTTCAATGTTATAAACTTTCTGTGTTTTTTTCCTATGGGTTTGTCTTTTTGTAACCATACCGTAAATACATAAAAAGCATTTAATACCCAAATTATTATTAGTGACTTTATCATTATATCTACAGGTCTGCATGCCCCTTTGGAAATGGTTAAAATCTCCCATGTAACTTCATAATTTGTAAATTAGCTATTTTCAGTCCCAGAGAGATCATGACTGATGAGAGGTTTGACCCAGTGCTACAAAAAAAAAGCAACCTTAACATTTTTGCATTTTGTCCTTCTCTAGCTGGACCACTTTATCTTCAAATGCTTCCAAATATAGTCATCACTCTCGTCAGTATTTTCACTGATTCGATCCGGTGAAGCTCCCACAGGGATGAATGCTGGCTGCATAAATAGCCGTTCTTACACTTTCTTTCTTCTCTTGTTTTCTCTCTCAGCTTCTATGCGGACTTTGGTCCCCTTAACCTGGCTATGTTTTATCGCTTCTCTTGTAAGCTGACAAAGAAGCTAAAGGTAAAGTAAACCACAGCAATAACCTGCTCTTCCTGGAAGAGGAGCCCGGAAAGGAAAACAGTGAACACTCAATAAACGTTAAGAATTGCAGAAAGCTGTGTAAATAGCAGATTTGTTGTGTTTTAGGGTTCTAGTTTTACCAGTTTTCTGCAGCAGTGCTTGTGTGCCAGCTTGTGATTGCACTGTTCCTATGTGTTCAGGAGAGTTACACCATATTTCTCTTTTATTCAATCCTTTGCTTAGCTATTTTAACAACCACTTTCTTTATTTAGCTTTTTTATGAAGATAAGCAGACGGTAGAAGTAGAATAAAAACTTTTCACATTAAGGAACTTTGGTTCAGGAATCTTTATCTGCAGCTTTGCAAAAAAACTGTGTTAGGGTGATAAAGTAGAGCAGTGAAACCAAATAATTTACTCAGCTTTTTACTGTATCCATGCCACACTCAGTCTAATTGATTCAACACCTTGTCTGCCTCTGTTTTTCATGGTTATGCACAGTCAATCACACTGACAAAGAAGAGGATCATATTTTATACCTGTGGGGATCAGAAAAAACAAGCCAACGCTGCCTACCTAATAGGCTCATATGCTGTAAGTTCTGCACATAAACGAAAATTGAATGCATGTTCCAGGTAAACATGGAGAGTGTTTGATCAAACAGCTCTGTTTTTTTAGGTGATGCATCTAAATATGACACCAGAGGAAGCCTACAGCCTGCTGGTATCCAGGAATTCAACTTATCTGCCTTTCAGGTAACAAATCAACTTTGAGGTTGTCCTTCTAAAGCTCATTTTTCACTACTTGCTCTCAGTTGTGAGATCAAAGTTTATTTGAAAGTACATCATTTAATACAAATGTTTTTTGTGTGTGTGCTCATCTGTTTTTCTAAGTAGGGTTTGGGAATTGATTATATAATATAATAATTATTCTATTGGCAAATGTTCTAATCACAGAGGCACATTTGGTCGCATTACATTTAGCAGGAGTAAAATACTGACTTTCTTATTGTAGCCCCTTGGGTGGCGGTAATGCCCTTAAAGTGGGTTTACTGCCACACAAGAGGGAGGAGAGAGTTGGAGCCTGCAAGCAGAACTACGTATGTGTGTAGAATTAAGCACTTTCCCACACATTAACAGTTAAATCCTGCAATAATGGACTCTTGAAAGCTATGGTCATTAAATCAATGGATCCCCTGAAGTGAAGCATCTGTTTGTGTTTAGTGCAAAGGCTAAATGGTTCAGCTGTATTTTAAAGTTACTTTAAACTTAAAAATGTATTGTTTCACCAGGGCTGCATCATACTGACATGAAATCACCATATAAAGAGTCCAAAAATACATAAAAAAAAAACTATTCTTAATTCTTAAAAAGATCTAAATTTGAAATTTAACCGTAATTTTTGGCCTTAAAAAGTCTGGAATACTTCCAGCTTGTCGGTGGTAACTCGCAGATGTTTGTGTTCATTCCTTCTTGGTTCTGATGAAGTTATTGAGGCGTTATTACCCTGTACAAAAAAGAGAAAAACAAACAAAAGAACTACAAACCTCTTTGTAAACGGGAGCAATTATGTCTGTTAAAATGAACTTAATCCCCTCAGATTAAAAGTACCAATCAAGGAAGGGTGTGCAGGCATTTCTTTGTAATTGTGGCTTTATAATCCTCCAAAAACATTAATCCCTGGTAAATAAAAATCTTCCAAAATCTAGTGTAAAAATGTAGCCAAACAAATGGGAAGCTTTAACTACAATTTTAAAGTATGTTTTTTTTGCAGAAATCCAATATACCTTGTCACAGAAAAAAGGACCACACCCACCCAAGTAAACATGGCGGTGGCAGTATGGTACTGAGTTGACCGGATTAGAGCGTTTGACAGATATGGAGACGTTCTACTGGGTAGAGTGTAATCTATTTGGGTTGATGGTAGACTCTGACCACTATAGCCTTATTCCTGGAGTTTCTGGTCAGCACAGTATTAATTAAGGATTTTAACAGCTTTTTAGTGCTTTAACAGATTTGATTTGACATGTTGCTGATAAAATAGTTAATTTAATTCCTAGAGGAATTAGAGGTTGATGCGTTTTTTCTAGGCTTCATGTCAACAGAAAACAAGGGAAGACTATAATAAAAGCAGGGATCTGACATCACCTTTGGCATTAAAGCAGAGAGATGTTCTCATGACCAATAGTCCAAATGCTGCTTATCAGATCCGTCCCCTCACTTATTCTCTGCACTTCACAGAGATGCATCGTTTGGAACCTGCATGTACAATCTGGACATACTGGATTGCCTGCGTGGTGTTCACAAAGTATGGAAATAAACACATAGATTTTATGTGATCTGTTGCCATGGCGCCAATATAATTAAACTAGATCCCCTTCAACGTTCCTTTAGGCTCTACAGTACGGCTGGCTCGACTTCTCAAACTTTGATGTGGAAGAGTACGAGCATTACGAAAGGGCCGAGAACGGAGACTTTAACTGGATCATTCCTGGGAAATTCCTGGCGTTCAGTGGGCCTCATCCAAAAAGCAAGATAGAAAATGGTGAACATGGAGCCTTGTAGAGATTTCTCATATGCCAGCTAAAGACCTCCTGACTTCTAACACTCTTCTTTTCCTGCAGGGTACCCTCTACATGCTCCTGAGGCCTACATCCCATACTTCCGAAAACACAACATCACGACAATCATCAGGCTCAACAAAAAGATGTACGATGCCAGGCGCTTCACGGACTCTGGCTTCGAGCATCATGACCTGTTCTTTGTGGACGGGAGCACGCCGAATGACACCATTGTAAAAAAGTTCCTCAACATCTGTGAGAATGCAGAGGGAGCGATTGCCGTCCACTGCAAGGGTAAGAGTCCGACTCTGAAGCATCTTTATGTAGCTGCTCCGCTCTGCTTGATTCTTCTGACCATCATGCTTCTTCTTATTTGTCTCCAGCTGGCCTGGGAAGAACCGGTACGCTAATCGCTTGTTATATGATGAAACATTATGGCCTGACTGCAGCAGAGGCCATAGCATGGATACGGATCTGCCGACCAGGATCCATAATTGGACCCCAGCAGAACTTTGTAGAAGAGTAGGTGTTCACTCACAACTTTCCATTACTGATAGTTTGGTAATGAAGTAGATTTTAGGTTCACTGCAGAAAATGAAACAAATGCAGAGTTTCTTTTCATTAAATGTGACTTGGAAGACTTGCAAACTGCAAGAAACATGGAACATGACACAACCGTGTTTGGAGAGGAAGATAAGTTAACCAACAATAAGAAGAAAAAGGATTTGTGCTTCTGAACCTTCCGCACAACAATCCCGCCCCCTTGATAATCGGCCAATCACATTCACTTTGTTCATTTGTGTAAAATTGGGCACCGCTCGGGAGAATTCAGATTTGCAACTGTTGGAACAGCCGTTTCCCTACGACTTTAAAGATTTACTTCTTCATTTGCACATATACAGAATTAAAACCGTTGTTTGAGGATCTCTAGTCAGCTCTATGAAAAAGTAGACTTCAGACTATTATTGACTCCGACTCCCCTTTAGGGCTCCTTTTTAATGGATTGAATGTTTTAAAACCATTGTAAATCAGTTTGTAAGTGCAGAGATCTTCAAAGAAGGTGCAAAGTGATTTGTGTTTACAGTTCAGCAGACGATGTGTGCAAACCATTTTTTTGAATGTTTGCCACCATCATCATGCAGATCATAATTTAATGAATCAACTGCGCAAAGTTATGTATGAAGGATATGCAAATGTAAATATTTACCAAGTGCAAAGTGATTTTTCCAAATCAGAAATGCAACTGCGGCTGCAGTTTTTTTATCCTTTTTAGTATTTTGGAAAATGAGGTGCAAACTGAAACAAAAAATCTCTAGTCATTGTTGCCATAAAGATGACATTGGTACAATCAGCAGACAAAGACAACTTTCACGTTTTATGTCAGTTTACTTTTTTTAATATTTAACTTCAGTTATTTTCAACATTCGATTTTTTTTACTTTTGTTTGTAGCGCTAAGAGATAGGCTGCCCATATAAGACGCTTTATAAATATTATTTAGTATTATAATTATCGTTTTAAGTAATTTTTAGCATTATTGCGTCCATCTATGGCTTTGAACCTAATCTTTCCTTTACAGCCACTTTCAAAATGCCTTTAGAACGTGGTGTTTTCTCATTTTATTGGGTGGAATCAAGTTGATTTGGACATCTTAACATTTGCGCTGTAATCTGTAGATCACCCACAACACACCCATTTATTGCACATACTAAAAAAAAATTACTTGTACAGTTTAGTGCCTGTTTTTGGAACGTTTGCTGATTAGTGTGCTTTCAGACAGACATTCGCTCTCACTCTGCCAGCAGATAAAGAGAGTGACCCTTGAAGGCAGGTGTGAAGGGTTCAGATTCCTTATTGACTGGTTTGTCAAGCTGAACTGGCCAATAGAGCGCTCTCAGCAGGTTCTATGAGAAGCCTCATAACAAAGTTTGGTTGTGGTTTGGCAAAAAGAATAAACTGCCAGTTGAGATCCGCTGTCAATTGACTCCCCAGAAAGCAGAACGGCCTCTGGGCACAGGGGGATGTTTTCCGGGAGAAGAAGCTGAATGAGAGGGAGAACGGGAAGATGGCTGTAACCAGGATCCTATCTGGGGTGGATGACATCACCATCAATGGCAGCAACAAGAACAGAGCATCCTGCAAGAAAGAAGAAATAGAGCAAGTGAGTTTAGTTGTGATGCTTCTGTGGTGTTTAGGTTAAGATGTGATTGTGTAGCTTTGAGCGTCACAGTAGCACCGAGAGCAGCAGGAACGGATGTTGAATTTTCCTTTTTCTTTATTTTTTTGCCTTTTTTTGTTTTCCAGTACGACGACGAAGATGAGAGGAACGGCCTGACGCAGGGGGATAAACTGCGAGCCCTGAAGAGCAAGAGGCAGGCCAGGTCTTCTACCGGTTCTCTATCGTAAGTACCAACGCAGTCAGCAGGCCCCATCATGCATCTTATGTGTTGAAATAAGCAATCCTCCATATCAGACCATTTCATGTATACCCAGATGTTCAAACCATAAGTAGCTTATGCTTTGAAGACCAGAAAGTGACGTTTGTTGTCGTTTTAATTTACTTCATGACCATTTAGTTTGATAAGCTTCACTTGTTCCTCAGTCTTAGGATGCCGAGTTCATAGTTGTGTGTTTTATGGACGCAGCAACACAGCAGTGATTCTTTAATATTACTTAACTTTAATGGCATGCAAAGCTAGTGTATCAGCCCTTTAATGAGTGAGGAATAAGATAAATAATGTAACATGGAAGATGAAACTCAGATTGTATTATCTAGAGTTAAGGACACACAATCTTCTAGTTAAGACAGCTGTTTGTTAAAAGCTTGATTTAAGAAGGACAAAAAGGTGTGGAAGTTGAGGACTTTTTAAAAAAATATTAATATTTTATTTATTTTTGTAAAGTGTGACTCTCAAAGTTTAAAAGGCAAACAATGTTGATAAATATTTAATAGGCATTCACGTCACCATGCTATTCTGTCAGAATCTTTATTATGTAAATAAATCTCCCATGTAGTGAAAAGGTGAGACTTTGAAATAATCTGTTTGGCTGAGAATACATTAATAGTTTAATATTTAGATAGAAAAGACTAGAAAGTTTGTTTTCTGCAGTCTGAGATGTTTAATTTGTGCTGCAGTTTTTTATTTTTTTAGCTTCCAGTTTTTACTTGTTTTATTGTTATAGAGGACTTAGTGGTGACTGAAAAGGGACTTTTTTTCCTCACTCTTCTAAGTGTTTTTTTCTTTTTAACACATTGGTTGAATCCCAAACCTCCCCCTAAGCACTACCTGTTAAGCGTTCAGTGAAAAGTGGGATGGTCTCTTCCCTCCAAAGTAAAAAGGAAAGCAGTCGTTGCTATGGTGATGCATTATGTGAGTGGCTGTAGGTTTGTGGCGCAGGTTGACATGAGAAACATCTGCCCCTTTCTTAAAACAAGAGGACCTTCCCTTTTGGAATTAATTATATCTTTGTTCTTCTTTTCCTAACTGCCGATTTTATGTCATTGTGACAAAGATGGCGGACGCTCCACAGGAACGAGTAGACGAAGGGTTAGTGTTTAGATTAGTGTTTAGGGGCTGGTTTGGGAGGCTGAATCCCAACAAACATGGCATTGGTTTGATGTGACCTGCGCCACAGAGCTACAGCCACGCCCGTGTGTCACTGTGCTGCCAGTGGAATGACTGACTTCCCTTTCTGATGGAGGTGAAAGGCTGTCCCATTCACGTTTATGAGGTAGTTATGGGCCGCTACCTCCACTCGCCATGAGCCCTGGCATCTTAACCAGGTCCTGGCAGCAAAAACACCCCAACTGGTCAAAACTATGATTGCAACGAATTTCACATAACGGCCAAACACTGCATTCAAGTTAGGACTTAATATCAGGAAAATGTTAGTACATGTTGCAGTAATGTAATAGCTTTCTATAAATTAATTGACAATTTAAAAAAAGGGCTAAGTCGTCTTTCACTAATGATGCTTTAAACAAGCATCACCTAAGAGGCATAGAGCCTGAATGGATTGCCGGTAATAATAGCAGTCCTTTCTCCTTATGCATTATTTATATAATGAATAAATTGTGATTTAATCCTAGCAGCCGTTTGTGACTGAGATAACCTACAACTCATTTGGAGCTTGTTGTCTCTAACCATGCTGTTAAACACCAACAGGATCTATATCAGCAAATAGCTTCAAATACAGCCAGTCATTTCAGCTAATCAGTTGTGTTTACACGTAACCACTGGACTCATGCAGCTCCAAATATTCTGCACGATTTTCCACCAAGGCAACGATCCCAGTATCTTGAAATGCTCAAAACATAAAATGTAAAAAAAAAATCAAATAAAACCTGATTTCTTACTTTTTTATGTCTTTAATTCGGAGAGTGTATTTTAATGATTTCTTTGCGGCTTAAGAATATGGAGTTTGTTTTTGAAAATTTTGATATTTAACACAAACTTCTCCCAGTAAAAATGGTGATAGAGGGATATTCAGCTAAAAAAACAGGTTGTATCCTGTCATACTGACATGATCATACAACTTTTCCAAGCTGTTTAAGCTTTTCCCCACATTTGGATAATATCCTTGAATCCTCCAACTCCACATCATTTGTGGCCGTACAAATCAAGCTGTGGACGGATGGGTGTCAGCCGTGGCTGAGGATGGTTGACGGGCCTCTGCCCATGTACCCATATGGCTTTTGTTGTCCCATATCAGGCAGGTGGTAGTGTTCTGCTGCAGCCTCATGGGCACAGCGTGGCCAGTGTGTTGCCTGCCGTTCAAAAGGTAGCTGAGGGAGGCAGAGAGGGACAGTGGGGCAGAGGAAAGCAGAGGGAGAGAGGATGTGAGGTTTTGTATAAGGAGGTAAGTGCAGCTTACATCCTCTTCCTGTTGAGATGGTTGCTATGCCAATGAATGGTATGGCTGATCGTTTTGTTTTGTTTGACTTTTTTCCTTTTCTTTCTTTGGGTTACTATGGTGTGAAGTGGATATGCACTTTAGTGAATGTTTAACATTTACACACTATCCACTGTCTGCCTCGTGGACGCACTGATATAAAGGCATACAGTTGCTTGCAAAGGGTTTGGAAGCCCTCGGACATTTGGATTTATTCCTGCATTTTGACACTTTACAGCTTCAGTGTATTTTATTGGGATTTCTTTTAGAAGACGAGAGCTAAAAATTTTTGCTCTTTTATTATACAAGATCTGAAAAGAGTGATGTGAATTTGTCTTTGGTTCTAATAAATCTAGTGTAACCAATCGCCTTCAGAAGTCATTGGATTCGTAAATACAGTCCAGTAGGGGATTATTTGATCTCAGGATAAATCTAGCTGTTCTTTTAAAGCCTAATGTCTTTCTTAAAGAATATTAGTTCCTTCTGCAGTTTGCCAACATGTGCCCTTTAGAAATTCTTTATGCAGGATTGATAACAAAGCCATGAAGAGGACTTCATGGTAACCACAGATACATGGTAGGCAAGGCAACATAATGCTGTAGGGATACTTGTCCCTCAGTGAAAGTTTAGCTGGTCATCTGTTGGAATTAAGCAGCAGAACCTACAGTAGAAGCAAATAGAACATGTCTTTTTAGATAGCCTAGTCAAAGTCCAGACCTAGGTTCAGATAAAAAAAAAAGTCATAAAGTTCAAATTACCTATCTTACAAAGAATATGGAGACATTTTAGTCTCCAGGTGTGCAGAATTAGACTAAAGGCTGTAATTAAAGTAAAACATGTTTCTATAGTCCACTCTTTTTCATATGAATTCTGCTTGTGTCGATCTACCGCATAAGATCCCAATCTACTTCGCTGATGTCTGTGGTTTTAACGTGACAAAATGGCAAAACTGTTTAAGCCCTTTGCAAGGTACTGCATCCTAGATATCTTCTGTTGTTAAGGAAACCAATATTCTTTAAAACAGCAGCATCAGTTCAACTGATCACAGATTTAGAAAAGATCTGGATTGGCTGAATTCAAGGTTTTTGTCTTTTGCTTGCATTAGTGACTTGGCACTATATATATATAAACTTACAGTAAACACTTTAGCCTCGATCTGCTGCAGCTGTTTCATTTGATGGTAAATTGGGTCATTTTCCAGCTTTAAAGGTTTAGCTGTAGGTTTTATTTAAAGCATTTCAATTATTTCAGGGTTGAGTTGGGTTTGCTGTATCATAAGGTTATTTTATTAAAAAGCTTTGTGCATGAACATCTGAGGAATAAAAGCTGATTTTTATCTTTATCAAAAGAAATGTGGGGAAAAATAGGAGAGTTTTGTTCTTTTTTAAGGGATATGATGTATAGATTTACATGCTGCTATGCAAACATCTAATCCAGGGCTGAACTTTACCATCTGGCTTCACTATTTTTCATTTTCTAATGCATGTTAAAATACAGGGACTATTAGAAGAATGCTTATCTAAACTCTTCTCCATCCTCTCTGCCTTTTCCATGCATGACATAAAGCGCTAGACCCCTACAGACAGACTTGCATGCTCACGCCTCAGTCTCCACTGCTGTTTGTGTCAGACATGTCAGAATGTTTGGCTGGGATCATAGTCAGCGGCCTGCTGCTGTTTCTCCATTGTTTTCTGAGTGGATCGCCGTACACACACCACCTGAGCTTTTCACTCCTGCAGGTTTCCACCTCTGCCAGATTCTGTTGAAGCCGAACCTTTTTTATGACATAAAATTTGGTAACCCATAAAACTGAAACCAGATAATTACAGAAACTGTATAAAAAGACTCTGTTTTTTTTTCTCTGTCTGACATTTCATCAGACTAAATCTGTCCTGTTTTTTTTTTTTTTTTTTTTTTTTTTTTAAGGCCAGTTGCAATATTCCAAAGTAATTTTCAAAAACTTTAATTAAAGGTGCTGAGTCATATACTATTATAACTTTCTGAATGTACACACCACCAGTGGCTCTCTCTGGTTCCATACAAAGGCTTTCCAATTTTTTAATAGTGCCCTGTTGGCTTGTCGTATTTTATTTCTTTGTTTCAAATTTTATTTTTGGTCAGTTCTTTTTTAAAACTTAAGCATTTTGCATTTTTTCCATAACCAGACCAGGTGGCCCAGAGATACAGCAATGAGTAAATAGAGATGTAATTGAGGGAGACAAGCAAGTCAGCATTTCCCCAGTGGCGGAAAAGAGCAAAGTGCGAGGAAAGAGGAGGATTAGAAATCACACGATGGCCGTATTTCACAGGAGGGGCTGTAAACCATGTTTGATTGTTTCTTTTAACTATGTTTTTTTTTTTGTTTACTGTCGTAGATCGATGCTGTAATGCAAACTTACTTGTTTTTTGCTGTTTTCACACATAAAATCCTTCCCTAAGTACATACCATCGTGAGGTTTCCCTTCACTTTGAAGGCAAATTCCCCATTTGCTAAGAAAATATATGAATGTTGAAAAACCAATTTTATGGTATTTATTAAAGCAAAATAGAGTTGTTAATCATAATTGAGCAGAGAAGATTTAGTGTGATTTAATGTCAGTGATTCAAATAAGGATCTTTTTATGCAGGGAATGTAAATATCTGGTTTCATCAATTGTTTAAGCTTTCACAAAGAAGTTTTGAGATTTTAATAGTCATTTTATATGAATGATTCCGTTTTCTTTTTCAACCTTTAGTCTTTTATAAGGGTGCAGATTTTTGTGGAACAATGTCTGAAATGTTAGAGACCGTCAGAACAAACTCTTTCAGTCTGGGACGGTTGGATGCAAGACTTTGTGTTCCATCTAATCCAGTCCCAGTGGAAAAGCACACCATCAGAGGCTTTGTGTTCTGCCCAGACGTCTCTTGTCTCTCCTTCCTTTTTTCCCCCCCATTTGCTCTTGTTGTTGGATTTGTCCTCCTTTCAGATGGCTGGTAGCCATGCTGCTCTCCCTGTGTAGCCTTGCCCTGTGGTGGATTGTGTATGGCCTTCCTTCTTCCATCCTGCATTTCTGTATAGACGGGTTAGGATTTCTCTGAGTTCTGCCGCCCGTCAGCCCCCCCTCAAACCTCTCCTTCTGGAGCTCTAACTGAGAAATGCTGTAAGTGAGCCCCTGCTCTCTTTTAATATCCAACCCAAATCAGAAATTTGTTCAGAATCATCCTCTGCTTTTATTCTGTCGATTGTCAAGTTTTAAATCTGATCAGCAGAGCCAGTTTTCCTTTTAATCATCATACGCCGATACTTTTTCCATGTCACCATTTTTCCCTTAAATTCTTAGACATTCCTACCAACCTACCATCTTTTAAAAAAAAACGTACTTTGCTGTTAATTGTGTTCGCTGTAAAACTGTTGGATCCTGTCTGTTTATGTTGCTCCATTGATCTATATCAAACACCTAACCTGCTTTTACTGACTTACTCTGCCTAATAAATGCAAGGCTGATTTGTTAAGTCTACAATCTACCGTAATTCGAATGCATTTCACTTATTTCTACCAACCTTTCTTCCTCCCGAACCCCAAATTAGTGATTTATTTTTGTCAGATCTAACCTACTAGATATTTATATTACGTTATTTGTCTTTGCAGGCATGAAGAGAACAAAATAAACACCAGGTCCTCTTCGCAGTCCCTGAGGTAAAGTTTGCAGGGTTTGCCCGCAGTATAGACATAAACAATGCCGTCGACTAATAGAATCTGGTTTGTCTGTGTGTGCAGTGGGGTGATAATGCAGGATGGTGTTCAGGGCTGTAAGACCAGCATCAGCTCCCTGGCTCTGTCCGATCGCTCAGACAGCAGGAAAAGAAGCAGAACCTCTCTGCCAGCTAACGGAGTAGGAGGAAGGTCAGTGGCTTTGTTTGAATATTAAGTTCATATTAACCAGAGTAAAGCATGATGAGAACTGAAAACATAATAAATGTCTTATTATTGATAGTTTAGGTTGGACTTTATCTGCATTTTCTATGTGGCACTCACACAGATAAGGAGCAAATACAGAGGCTATAGCCACTCATAAGGTGTTTTTCACTGTTTGTTAGGATTTTATGTTTACATTTCCTCTCATTTAAAACCCAAAACTTCTATGTGTTCTATTGTAATCAGGTGTGGCAGACCAGAAAAAAATAGTAAAATGTGAGGAAAAGAGTCCATAGTTCTCAGAAAGTTTTGCAAAAACAAATCAGAGTGAAATAGGCTGCAGTTCTGCTGCACCTTGCAATGAAATTACAGCTGCAGGTCCTCTGGGGGATTTTTTAATCAGCGGATATTTGCACACTAGTATAAACTCAGTCAGACTAAAATGAGAGCAGCTATGGGTAGCTTTTTTAAGATCAGCTACAGCTGTTCTGGAAAAGCTTGAGGTCTGGATGTTGACTGGATCATTCCGGTGAGACTATGCATTGATTAAAGGCCTGAACGCACCGAATCCAATTTTCCGTCCGATCCGACAGAAAATCGGTCGGACAAGGTCGCGGCGTTTAACGCTCTTTGGGTATCAATAGTGATGATCACACCCGACAAGATTTTACGCTAGGCTAGGGGGCTTGCATAGCTACGACTGAGAGAGACCCCATCTCTATTTTAGTACTCTGCAGCAATTCAGCTGCAATTTCATGGGTCTGGCAGGAAGAGAGACGCGGTTAAAAGTAGAACACATCCGCTTTGGGGAAAAATACCAAATAAAATCTGTTAATCCCATGGGGAAACATTCAAACATGGAGTCATCGCGACAAGGAACAAGAAAAGAAACATTTAAAAAATTAATGCTTTACTCATGATAGGAATTCAGTAGGACAGAAAACAGCTCTATTGGGATCCTCTTTGAGCCTTGCAAAAAAACAAAATAATGAGGGGCAGACAGAGCAGGCAAGCGCGGCGTATCTCTCTCACCTTTGTGAAAAAAAACAAACAAAGAACAACTTTGATAAATTTCACAGATCTCTCTCTGAGAATCACCTCTCACTGCCTCAGTCAGCTCATATACCCCCACTGTACGCCCCCTCCAGGCCTATAGTCTTTTCCAGTCTCTTAAGTTTTCTGTCTTTTATCTTTTTTGAGTAAGTTCAATTCCATTCCATGAGATGAACCATTTTGTGCTTTAACCAGACCCGTGAACTACTTGTCTCTCTTGTCTACAGAGATCAGAACAAGCAGCTTATTGTGCTGCAGCTCAGCATTGGAGTATTTATCAGAGGGTTAGAGGCCTGCACAGAGCAGCTGTTGGTGTCAAGGGGGACTAAATAGTACATCATCATCATACATTGTTGTCATGGATCTTTTCCTTCCACCTAACACTCATGTTCAACTTTGTATGTTTTATGGCATAAAGCCCAGTGACATGCATAGGATATTGTATTTAAATGTGATGGAGTTCAGATGACAAAAGTATGAACATTTCTGTGAGACACTGTAGAGTAAATTAACAGCTTTCCTTTTCTCTGCCAGCTCCCTGAGCCATACCAGGCTGGTCAGGTCCCTAGGCAACCTGCATGTAGTGGCTGGCAACAGCGACCCAATGTACTGTGAGCCATGTGGCAGCCATAGAGACACAGCCAGTGTCAGAGCCAACACAGGCACCTTCACCAACTTAAACGCAGCACAGGGACACCTGCAGGCAAGCTCCCTCAGACACACTCTGAGCCCAGTGGAGACTTGGGGCTGCAATTAAATGCAAAGAAAAACATTCTATTTTGGGGATTTTTCTGTAACAGACAGGAAAATATTTTAGCACCTCTTCAAAGGTTAAGGTGTTGAATTTATTTAGCATAGAGGAATGTGCAGAAGGATTAGAGATATGTGGCTCATTTGCAGGTTTGAGTTCAGAAACTCTCATTATTAAACTTTTCCTAATGATCACCATAATGCAGCTCTTCTAACCAGAACTTTTCGTATCTATATCATCTATATCCTCAGCAGAACAACAGGCTGATCCACTTCATGGTAGCTGCATTGATAGTGTAAAAAAGGAATATTGAGAGCAAGTAGTGAAATACTTGTAATGCTCTAATATTCTTCTAATATTGACTCACTGATTTTATTAGCTATGAGCTAATATTAGCCAAAGTAAAATAAATAAAACTTGCAATTTTTCTAATGAATTGAGGAGACTCACATTTTGTACCGAATTACTTAAAGGAGCTAATTTCAGAGTAATGCTGGGATTTACAGAGATCTCTACACTAATTTACCAGCTTTTCTCTGGTTCCTGAAGATCTCTCTGCACTAATTTACCAGATTATTTCTAATTTATGGGGATTTCTCTGCATTAATTTACCAGATTATCTCTAGCCAATGGAGATCTCAGCACTCATTTACCAGATTATCTCTAGTTCATGGATATCTCTCTGCACTAATTTACCAGATTATTTCTACTTTAAGGGGATTTCTCTGTATTAATTTACCAGATAATCTCTAGCCAATGGAGATCTCTGCACTAATTTACCAGATTATTTCTAATTTATGGGGATTTCTCTGCACAAATTTACCGGATTATCTCTAGCTAATGGAGATCTCAGCACTAATTTACCAGATTATTTCTACTTTAAGGGATTTCTCTGTATTAATTTACCAGATAATCTATAGCCAATGGAGATCTCTGAACTAATGTACCAGTTTATCTATTTCTCTATTCACGGATAACTGTCTTTAATGATTAAGCAGATCATCTTTTCTAATTTATGGGCGTTTCTCTGCACTAATTCACAAGATTATCTCTAATTTATGGAGATTTCTCTGAACTAATTCACCAGATTATCTCTAGTTCATGGATATCTCTGCACTTACTTACCAGATTATTTCTACTTTAAGGGGATTTCTCTGCATTAATTTACCAGATTATCTCTAGAATAGGAATTTTCTATTTTTTTGATTTTGTGGGATTTATTAAAACAGCTGTTTATATTGAGATTTTTTTTTTTTTACATCATACAGTTTAGATAACCTGACATCTTTCTTACACAACTAAAATGTCCCATGCTTATAATACATCTGCAAATGTGTCTCGTCTGCAACTTCTTGAATCTCCTCTTGCCTGTTCTTACAACAGTAGCATCTTTTAAATTATGACTGGCTATAGCTTTTCTGGACTTTGCTGCTCACTGTGTGGTCTGCCTGTGGTCGTTAGCCGCTCCTTAAGCTTATTTGGCATCCTTTATTTGTGCTCACCCTTTTCTCTCTGTCTTGCATGCAACAGACCTGCTGTGTCACGAGGACGTAAAGTTCGCAGCTCTTTGCAATCAAATAGATTTTCCAGACTATGGTATCAATCTTCTCATTCCTTTTGTAGTAGCTTTCTTTCATATAAATGTTTAATGTATATCTTTTTGTGAAATATTTTAATGACTGTTTTTTTTTTTTTCTTTTCTTTTAGTCACTCCATACCCAAAGCTAGAGCTCCTCTTCTCCGGTAAACCTGTGGATCTGGGAAAAAAAATAAAAAAATCAGGATATCCAACATGAAACAAGTCTGCATGAATATTGATTTGAAGCGACCGTTTACTGCAGACAAACCTGGACGTTTATGTTTGGGTATTTTTTAAAGACGCAGCATAATTCATTTTTAAATCATGAGCTTGTTTTTTATTTACTGAATCATGCAGATGTCCGATTGAACCACAACCGGTGTATAATATGTAAATCTTAGAAATGATCCATGAAAAACTCTGACTCCAAGTAAAGTTGTACTGCCGCTCAGCATGTTTTGTACAAGGCCTGTCATTTGGCCAGCTTTTAAGCTCCTTTATTTCAAAGCTGTATATGTCAACATTTATTATACGGTTTATATATTGTAAATATTTTGTACTGTTAAAAATCATGTGATTAAAAATGTCCTAATGGGGCATTTACTATTGATAATCCAAGAAAATTAATTTTCAATAAATTTGCTTCCAGATGAGTCTGGCTTTGTTTTTGCTCATGTTTAGAATGGACTGGATTCAAACAGCTTATTAGACACGGTCAATCCACAAGTAAAAGGTATTTTATTACTATTCTTCCAACATTTTTATCCTTATATTCTATGGTACTTTAATTAAAAATCCCAGGATATTGGAAGTGTAGCTACAGACACTGATGTTTGGACTTTGTTTTTAATCACAGGCAGATGACATCTGCTTTTAAACCACTAAGTCAAAAGATTGACAGGACACCCCCTCCCTAAGAGTTGTTCCGTTATTTAGTAGTAAGAAAAAAAACCTTTTTGCTTTGTTCTTCTCTTCCACAACTGATTATCCTGGAATTATTGAAGTGATCCACAGCTTTTCAAATTGCAGGCTAAGGTCAGGGAACATAATATTGTCTCCCTTTAGTGTCCTACCTTCTGTGGCAGAACAATCTGCACTAGTTGTGTTAATTGAATGTTGACAAATTCTCCTCTATGAAAGCAATATTTATTAAATGCTCAGATTGGATGAGATTTGACAAGTCATACCTGTTTCCATTGTTACAATTTATCCAGTCAATGCAGCCATCTACACATGTGGACAACATATTTGGTACCCTTGCTTGATGAAGGAAAAAGCAACAGTCATATAAATAACTAATCTGGCACATATTGCTTTTTAACCATACCAACAAAATTATTTTAAAAACTAAACTCATAAAACAGGCCTGGACAAAAATTATGGTATGCTTAACTTACTATTTTGTGACAACCATTTGAGGCAATCACTGCAGTTACACAATTCCTGTAACTGTCGATCAAACTTCTGCTCCTCTCAGCAGGTGTTTCGGTCCGCTCCTCATATGCAAACTGTTTCGGTTATATTAGGGTTTGAAGGGCTGTCTTTTCCAGAGAGCATGTTTCAGCTCCTTCCAAAGAGGCTCAATTTAAGTCAGGGCTCATAGGCCACTTCAGAATAGTCCAATATTCTCTTCTCAGCCATTATTGGGTGTTTTTAGTGTTTTGGGTCGTTACCCTGAGACAACTGGGACCATGTTTTCTGACTCTAGGCAGCATATTTCGCTCTAGAGTCCCTTGGTAGTCTTCAGATTTTATTGTACAATGCAGAGATTCAGACACCCTGTCCCAGATAATTAGCACCAGAACATGCATGACAGACCTTCCACCATGTTTCACCGCAGGGACAGTTTTTTCTTGAGATGCTTCATTTTTCCGTCTACGAACATAGAGCCGATGTGCCTTGGTAAAATGTCGATAAGACATTGTCCCAGAAGCTTTGTGGCTTGTCCCCATATAGTTTGGCAAATTCTTGCCTGGCTGTTTTCATATTATGTCCTACTTGGTCATCTACCATTAAATCCACTTTGGCTCCAATACTGATGGTGTGTACCGACATTGATGTTCCTTGAGCTTGAAGCTCATCTTCAATCTTTTTAGAAGTTTTTATGGCGTTTTTGTTACCATTCATATTTTCCATCTCTGATTCGTTACCATTTGCTCCTGTGGTCACATCCAGAGGTCCCATGCATCTTAAACTTCTGTTTTAGCTGTACTTCCAATATGTGCAAATGCAGGCACAAAAATCAAGCTGCATGGAGATGTTCTTAAAGCCTTTCCAAAAAAGCTAAACAAACAGGCCTTTGTTTCCAAGTTTGAAGACATTTTGCTTCCCATCCAGGAAGCTTTTAAATTCAAAATTTCAGAATAGCGTTGAGCTCGAGGCATTATACAGTAGCTAACATGGGCTATCGTCTCAGGAATGACCGTGACCAGGATGACTAAGAATCTTCACCTGTATCTTATATCCTTAGACTTTAACATGAATGTCTATAATTCTCTTTTAATCTCCTTAAACCGCTCTTTCCTCCCCTTCTGTTCCATGGTGAGTATGGCACATATATGTCAAACAGCACAGTTACCCCCCGTAGCATTTATTTTGGCTCAATCCCAAACCACCCGCTAAGCACTACTCCTTAACTGTCAAGTGTAACTCCCAATGAAGTCACACTTGCAGCTCTGGAGGGCAACTCGATTGAAGGTGGGGGGTATAAATCAGAATAGAACAGCCTCTTCCCTCCAACAGAAAAAGAAAGCAGTCGTTCCTATGGCGACAGTCGATCGCAGTGGCTTAGGTTTACATTACAAACTTCTTCCCCTTTTTAAAAAATGTTTACAGTCAAATAAAACCATTTCATAGTATTTGAAACCATTTCAGTATTTAATATAACGTCAGCATGTTTGACCATACAATCAGACCCGATTCAGTGGCACATCAGATGTTTGTAAAGAGCTGGTCAGGAGTGACAGCCAATCACACAAGAAAAGACTGGACCAATCAGGAGCTTGTGGGACTGTATAAACTCACGGAAGCAGGCTTCAATTTGAGCTGCGTTTTTCCACTTGGTCCTAGTGCTCAACCCATGTCTGTACTGTAGTATACATGCAGGGGACAAAATGGACAAAATGTTCCAGTCTATATGTCCAAGTGTGGCAGTGATAGCGTTTTTTTTTTTTCCCCCACTTAGGTGTATGTACCAGCAGATAGAAAATTAACTTTGCAAAAGCTTTTATTGAACACAGTTATAAGTGCAGCAGAACCTCAAAAGAAACATGAACAGTTTTGTAGAAGGCAGTAGGTGAAATCCTTCAGCGCCCTGCTGTAAGGGCTGGGAAGTCTTCAGGGTCATCAGGATTCGGCGCCATTCCATCCTCCTAATTGGGAAGAAAAAAAAAACTGCTTATTTTTAGGAAGCATAAAAATCAAATGTCAATATTTTAATAACTACATTTGAGATACAGAAGCCAGCTGATTGATGGAATTTATAACTTACCCTTTCAACAATGGGTGTGGGTCTTTCTGGGCGAATGCTTTGACCAACTCGTGCTCCTCTGCCACGGCCCCCACGGCTAGGACGTCCAAGAGTCCCGAAGTTTATATCCATGAGGGTGGTGATGTCATTCATGGACCTGCGAAGAAAGTTTCCCTCTTCCTCAACCTCCTCTACAGTCTCCTTCGCATTCTGAAAATTGAACACAAATGCAGCTGAACTTTGTTGGGGGAAAAGTCCATTTCTTATAGAATCCCCTCATAATATTTTATTTAATCTTTAAAAAGTATTAACTCAGATGACATAGCTGTCTACAACAGCACATTTCTACACAAATGAAGCTCTATAACAGTAAGCCACTTGGATCAAATGGGAGCTTATGGTAACCTCTGGATGACCTAAAAAAAATATCTCAATATCTTAAAAGTAGCAAGAATGATCATTTAATTGTACAAACCTGCATTAAGAAAGTACCAACCATTCAGTCCATATACAGAGTTTTTTTTTTATATGGGTGGGGTGTCAGCTTCATACAGCTAGGAAACTGTAGTTCTTATTTATATACAGTAACAACCTTTAACAAAAATCTTTTTTTAAGTGCATTTCCATTCTACAGGAAAGTGGACTGAAGAACAAGCTTCATCCAAATTGCCACAATCTTTGTTGAAAGTCCAACCCTATACCCAAAAGCCACACAGACTAAATAAGCCCTCATAAATTGTGGAGAATGCATCTATTGAGAGCTTTACCTTTTACTGAATCCTCAAACATCTTTTTATTCTCACCTCCAGGTACTTTGACTCGTGGATGACTTTTGCCTTTGAGGGAATCTTATCCTGAGCTTTGCGGATATTGAACTCTACTTTGGGGCGGTTCACCTCCTGCATGGCCTTCCACTCATCCAAGCTCATCTCCATGGCAACCTGGACCACCACCTCATTGTCCTCATCCATTCCTCTGAAATGAGGCCAAACAACTTTAGTCCTATTTATCACTGTTTTTAATTGTCATAACGTTTGGTGTACAGTTCATGAAAGGAAGAACTTTTACATCTATGTGTTCCTTTTTTCCTTTTTCACTCACGGGTTTGCATTCTCCTCCACAGCTGACTGTTGCTCCTCAGTCTTGACTCCAGGATCAGTCATCACCTCCATCATCTCACTTCAGAAAATAACTTGCATTAATATTTATAAGACACAACTGTCCTGAAGTACTAAAGTTTCTGTTTTGTGTCAAGTTAACTGACCTTACAGCTTCCACAGGACTGCCCCAGTTCCAGGGTCCCCTGCCTCCTCGCTTTTCATCTGAAGACATCCCTCTGCAACCAGAAAATTATAATCCACCATCTACAACTCACAGGCCTTCCTGGTTATCATGAAAGCGGACCCTTACGTTCCATCGTGCCGATCATATTCCCTCTTGCCTCTCAGATAAAATTGGTCAGAGTTTCTTGTGTAACCTCCACCTCTCGCTCCTCTTCGGCCTCTGAATCCCCCTCTGCTGCTGAAGTCTGAGGCTTCGTTAAAGGAGGGCCTATAAACCACATGAACTGATTATTGCAGTTCTAGGATTTTACCCTCTGCTGTTGCATACGCCAAATAATTGACTTAAACAGTAGGAGCTGGTGAAAGGGCTCAATGCAAAGCTTCCCAACTTGTTCAGACCAATTCCAGAAACCTTAGAAAGGCTAAACGACAGAGTAATAAAGAGAGATCAGAATCTGCTGCCTTTACACCCCACACTGCTAAAATGACTCAACATGAATTAAAAAAAAACATTACAGACGGTTCCTTTATGTAAAATGTCATATTATAACCCTGTTAAATAAAGATATCAAGATTAAGACGTTTCAGGTTTTTAAGTTCTCATACTCTGGTATTTAAGTTTTCCCTGGTTTTGTTTTAACCACACCTTGACTAACTTAAATATTGCTGGATTACTATAAAGTAATTCCAATAAACATTAAAACTCTACCTTCATCCTAAAAAAACTCAATTCAAACTACAGACACACTGAAAACTTTGCCACTGAAAATTATGTAGAAGTTTTCTGGCCAATAGGCAAACATGAAACACGATAGAAATTTATGATGATGCAACAAACAGCACAGCGACCATGTATAAACGTTGATCGTGAAGAAAAGAGCACAGGTAGCGGAGCAGAGTTTGTCAGAGTGGAGCACATTGCAGACAGGTTTAGAGATGGGCGGTGAGTGTTTAAACGCTGCACAGTTCAGTGGCACAAAATGCCATCGAAACCCAAATGTCCCCCATCACCATTCTGAATGAGAAGAATGCAACCCAGAAGGAAACAGACAATAATGAAGTAGTTATCCCACCGATGATCCAGTGGATGGACAGGCTTTTATACATCCAATTTGAAACACCCCTTGCAGACTGAACATTTCCACAAACGGCAGCTACTAAATTCAAAGTCACTTAGAGCAACACCACTGACTGGTTCAAGCAGGAAGATTTTAAGACTGAGAACTTCAACACTTGAAGAGACCCCACATGATGGGGATACGACAGTTTTGGTCAGAGCATTCTCTCCAACCACACTGCATTTGAACCAGTTTTACCTCTTGACAAAGAGCAAAGAATGAACAGAGGATCAATATAAAATGAGAGATTGGCTTGATTTTACTTGCTGTGATTAATGGGCAAGAAAAAAAGAGAAATTATGTTCATGAGCCAGACAGAAATGTCTGATGACGTTCATGGATTTATGCCAACAGCTCTGAAGGAGGAGCGATCACTGCTTGGATGCAGGTACCATCTCAGTCTGCTCTCATATCAGCTTCTCTGAATGGCGTGACATGCAGTGTCAAGCTGCAAAAGCTCAGATTTTCAAACTCCAGTATCTGATTGGAAGGTGCTTGTCTCCAGGAACACCACACAGAATATTGAGCCAAGACAACCCAACACCTTAAAGTCCTAATAGTTTCACCAAGGAAAGTTAGTACAGATGGTAAATACGAGTCCAATAACATTGGGTCTAATGCAACAATATTTTCATATCGTCATACATTTCTTTACTTTTTTCTCCTACCATAGGCTCTTATGAAGGTGCCGCGTCAGATTCAACAAACTCTCCTAACTTCAGCAAATAATCCTCATAAACCTGATGCAATCGATCTGTGCACGTTAGCAGGCATGTTTTCGAGACATGAAAATCTTGATAAGAACTGCCCAAATAATGCCATATAAGCCTACAGCTTCCAACGCTTGTTCATTTACAGACACGGCATTGAAGACAAAGAAAAACTACTGCTTTGGAGATTAAGGAGCTCTGCAGACAGATGAGCTGCATAATTCAAGGACCAGTAAAAAACAAGCAGTGAGAAATAAATCATAAGAGCTTTCACTATTCCAGTGGGGGCTTTCCATTGACTTCCACTCATTTGTAGGTGAATTCTACAGTCTAACCTTGACCCTTAACCTAAACCTAACCATTACAAGTAAATTCCCAACCCTAACCTAAACTCATTTCACACCTTAGTCCTAAACCCAACACCCAACCCTAAATCAGCATTCATACACATGGGGACCAGACATTGGTCCTCACAAAGTGCTATGACTTATGGAAAATGGTCCCCACGATGTAAGAAATACACACCCATAACCACCTGGTATTTTATGCTCCATGTTACATCTGGTATCCATCACACTCTCCGTCTCATACAATGCATAGTAAAAGTGTTTGCATCAAAATTCTAATTTGAGCAATTTAGACAGACCCGAACATATTTTATATAACAAGGCTAAAGATTTGCCATGGAGGGAAATCTATGCAAGTCTCAACATTAGAGTTTCAAGCACCAACATGTTACATAATTTATATTTCATTAAAAAAAATCTTTGGCTATCAGATTATGATCTGAAGAAATAATCGGCAGATGAATCGATTTGCAAAATAATTGTTAGTTGCAGCTCTACTTGCAACAGTAAATAGGTAGTGCTTAGAAATCTGCCGATTTTCACCTAAGCGGTAACCAACCAGGTTGTTGATCATGTCAATTAGTTTTTCTGAGCAGATTTTAATCTTTCTAATGCACTTGGTCGGCGTTAGTTTTGATCATAGAGTCCAACACAGATGAACGCCTCGCCCAGCCAGAGGTAAAGCATGACATTTTAAGCTCAGACAGAATTAGCGGGGAATCAGCATGAGAACACCAGAAAAGTGCCATAACAAGTGGCCAGTGAGTTATGGTTATTTATCCTAATGCGTACTTGCTTACTAGCTTGCTCGTTTACAGCAGGTATCACTGTATGTAAGCTCAGTCAGAATTACAGCAAAGCTCATCAATCTGAATGTTCAGGATTAGTTATCTAAAAACTGCAGTTTAACTGGAAGCCTCCAGCATCTAAACAGCTAATTATTGAAATGTATCACAAAAACTGGCTTAAAGTCCTGCTACCTTTACTTTAAGCCTGTATTAGTTCCCATGGCTGATGATTCAATATGCATATAACATTGAAATGCTTTTATCAACTCCATTTATGAACCAAGGAAAAAAAAAAGCAATTTAGAAATTTGACACAATATAAGCAGAGATGCGATCACCAAATAATCAGTCATTACATACTTTGGGATTGAGAACTCCAGTAGATCCTCTTTGTTCAGTCCCCGTTGGCCCCCAGTGCCTCTCTTTATGTTCCTCTGGGCCTCAACGCGACCTTCTCTGCCCTCCACCACCAATGCTGGAACTCCCTGTTGCTTTCGCCCTGAAGACACAACAGAACTGGTAAGATGCAGGTACAGATACCAAATGTCTCAACCCAGATCATGGATTTACAGGCAAGTAAAATGTTTTCCGTTTCCTTTTCTGCTTGCACGATCGACGTTTCTGTGTGCTGGAAGTGCCTTTTGCCTTACAAAACCCCGCACCAATTCTAGATGTGCCATTGTCACAGCATCACAAGTTTCGGACGTCTTGTTTCAGTGTTAATGTCTTATGAGCTAAACTGAAAATGCACTTTTCAGTTAATTAGGTCATGCCAAATAGAACCTACATTTTAGGATAAAATGTATTATTTTGATATTTATTTAATGCATGCATTCCAAGTAACATTGGCTGGAGGTGGCTTCCTCAGGTGAGAGTCGTCTTACAGTTTTCATGTCACAGTGATGGATTTATGATCTGCAGTGCAGCGAGTATAGCAGCTCAGTAAACTTTAAAGAAGCTGCCTCAGTAGCAGAACCATTTAGAAGGAATGGCAGGTGGAATTACTTCAAATGGTGAGGGCTAACTGGAGGAAAATGATAGGAAAAGAAAAAAGCATTTCTTTGCAAATGAAGTAAAAAAAAAAAAAAGCCCTTTACTACTACTTTATAAATTGCATAGGATCGGGTCTCGAATTTATTCAGGCAAACCTATTAATGTTACGGAAGTGCAAAGCTGACAAACTAGTGACTGCAGAGATCGCCATCACACCAAAATTTGACAACATGCACCATCAGTGGGCCCCCAAAATGTGTGTGCTCAGGGTCCTATAAAAACTTTGGACCGCCTCTGACAGTAACGGTTTTGGTCCAGGCAGTCTCTGCACAGAACCCTGTGGAAGAGATGAAGTAGAACAGCAGCCAAACAGCTCTGCTGACTTTGCATCATTAAAAGCTGACCCAGCTGGAGCAGACTGCACTCTCCACTCCCCCCCAAAAAAGAAAAAAACAAAACCGAACAGCACCTGCCAGCCTAGAGCCGCCTCGTCTCCAGGGGCAGAGCTAGGAGGGAGTCCGAGCAGGGCCACCCATAGGCAATCAATCGCCTCACAAACCATGTGATTTGTTGTTCCCATTGAAACATGCTTTACAAACAGAGGGTAGCAGCAGTGATACTCTCAGGCGGAATGTTCTCACTTGATGTTTCAGTAGTTAGTATTTTAAGATTAAAATGTCAACAAAATTAAATATTTATAGAAAAATACTCAAATTAAATAGAACATAGACAGACCATTCTTCCCAGAACTGGATTTGGTAGTTTGAAAGAATAAGGAAATGTTTATGTCCCTGCAATCATCAAGTAATAGCTATAAAATTAACAGTGCAGAATCCCTACTCAACCCATTCAATGTGTATATGATGCAGAATCATAACCAGCCTAGACAACATGCATGTATAAATATGTCGAGATTTATTAAGGAGGGGAAATCTAATTATTCTATTTTGATTTACTTGTTGAAGATGAATCTCTTGCTTCATAATTTTCAGAGGTGTCAAGTACAAATACCTTGTTACTGTACTTAAGTACACTTTTTAGGTATCTATACTTTACTCCATTACTTATTTTTCTTCCTACTCTCACTTCTACTCATTACATTTTAACAAAAGTATCTGTACTTTCCATTTCATACATTTTTAAAACAAACGTTACTCGTTATTCTTGGCTTAAGTTTAATGTTTAAAAATATTTATTTCCCATCATGTGCTCCATCCAATGCAGATCATTGGCGCCATCCACATCTAGTGAAAATTAGTGTAATTGGATGAGTCATATAACTCAAACACTCATTGGTTAGATAAAGGAAATCATCA
>NW_015150600.1:376417-379766 GCF_000732505.1 Cyprinodon variegatus
CGAAAAATTGAGCTTTCAATTCATATAGTACCATCTGGCTGTTTTTTCTAAAGGTTACTTTATACTTCTATACTTTAAGTAGTTTTTGGAGCAGATACCTTTTCACTTTTACTTGAGTAAAGAGGTCAAGTTGATAAAACTTTTACCAGAGTGTTTTTAAACTGTAGTATATATGCTTCTACTTAAGTAACAAATGTGTTTACTTTTGACACCACTTCATTTTCCTATTGGCAGTGGTGGTAAGTAAAGTACATTTACTTGATTATTGTATTCAGGTACTTCTTTGTAAATATTACTTATAACTTTCACTCCGCTACATTTCAAAATCAAATATACTAATTCCGCTACATTTCGTGGAAGCTGCTAGTTGCTTGCTCCTTTTGGCTCAGCTTAGCTTTGTACTCGGCTGTTGCCGTTTTCTTTCTTGAAATAGAATTTAAGCATGCAAGACAGCAGCCATTAGGACTGCATTTGCTCGCCACCATTTAAGATATTTGCACGAAATTCCCCCGACATGAGAAACTAAGGGCAGATATTTGGAGTTAAGTTTTAGAAAGGCGTTAGTTGTTGCCATGTGGTCGAGTTGGTCAGTAGGATGACTTCTCAAATCAAAATTAAAACTATTCCATAGTGGAAGTGAAACCAAGACAATCATTTTTGGTGGTTTTTTAAATTTAAAAATTATCAAAATAGCAGTTTTTATTTTTTGTGGCCTTTTCATGCTGAATTTCTTTACAAAAGTAGAATTTGTGGCTGTAGCTCTATAGCATAAATACTGCAGATGCTTCCTGAAAGTTACAAAGTTATTTCAAATTACTCTAAAACAATCATACAGAAATGTACCGATATTAGAAAACTTTATATTTACTTTTGAATAAAAGTACTTTCAAAAGTGAGTACTTCATTACTTTAACTTGAGTAGATGTTTGATCAAGTAACTTTTACCTGTAGTTGAGTAAGATTTGACTACGAGTATCAATACTTTTACTAATGTGGAGTACTTCATGCACTAATGTCTATTGGTACAGTGTGAACACTGACCCTAAACTGGTTTTGGCAGCCTTCAGTTTTCATCCAGCCCTCAGTGCATCTTGTGGCGGTGAGGAGTCTCACCTGGAACCAGGTCCAGACCACTAGGAGCGACCGGGAGGCGTCTGTTCCTCTGGGATTCCTTCAGGCCGGCTTTCTTCTGCTTTCCTTTCTTGTCCTCCTCTTCCTTCTTCTTTTTCTTCTTCTTCTCCTTCTCCAGCTCCACCTCGCTCATCAGGTCAAACGGGTCAGCTTCGTCGTCCAGAAGATTCCCGAACCTGTTCGCCACGACGCATCCAAAGGCGTCCTGCAGCATCTTTATCCGCCTGTTTGGAAGAGGAATAAAAACATAAAAATAAAAAATGGAAAAACGGATTCAATTATAAAACAAACAAAATAGTTGTGTAAGCACCGTTTCTCTGCACAGTTAGCTACAGAAGCGAACCGCGGACAGAAACTCTCTGTTTTTGGCACAGCTGCAGACTAAATGAGCGCGAGCTCCTGTCCGGGAGTTTAAATGGATGCACGTGCGTCTGTCTCAGCACGCCTTCCAGCTCATTAATAGGCCGTCACTGATCGATATGTGGCTCTCAGCCCGCCCCAATCTGTGGACTGTTCTGTGCTTAGTCAGACAGGGGCGGAGCTAGATGGGGGGCCAGGGGTGGCCATGGCCACCCTCAACCAATCAGCGGCCACCCCTGTGCAGAAGCGTAGCCAGAACATTTTATTAAGGGTGGCCAGGCAATAACCAATGTACACTGAGGGGGGCCGAAAGAGGATAGGCACCAGAACCTCAGAGTCAATCTATAGTGTTCCAACAGGAACATTAACGGAGGAACATACATCCATATTTTCTAAATAAAGACAAACTACACTTTCCGAACGCCTTTGATAACAAATAGATGCATATCTTTAAACATCCATGCTTCCTAGATAAAAGGTATAGTGGATAAGATTGTTTCAGGTGTAAGTTCTGGAGCGAACATCTTTTCCATTGTCATTACTTACCTACTTTTATCAATAATCATTCTGCAAAAAAATGTATATCAACAAGTACTAATATCTACATAAGGCACATTTCCCCACTGTGAGATCAATAAAATCATAAATTTATTATTTAATGTTTTTATCAAATATATTTAACTAAAGACTCCTAGATGACTTGCATCTTCTCATATATATATATATATATATATATATATATATATATATATATATATATATATATATATATATATATATATATATATATATATCATCTTTAATGTTAGTATATTGATGTGCATAATAAACCACAGTGTTTTTGTTGCAAAGTAACTGTTAATAGTATATGAAAATGTCAATGTTTTGAACAGTCCACTTGAGAGTATTAGTGCTGCTACAATCTGTATCAGAGGGAAGAAAATGGTAGGGGTGGCCAACGATTGGCTGATGGTGGCCATGGCCACCCCTGGCCCCCCATCTAGCTCTGCCCCTGCCCCTGTGGCCACCCCTACCATTTTGTCCCTCTAATACAGACGGTGGCAGCAGTAATACTCTCAAATGGAATGTTCTGACTTACTTAACATTTAAATTCTTCATATATTAACAAGTACTTGACAACAAAAACCCCTGTGGTTAATGATGCTCATCAATATACTAACATTAAAGAAAATAAATACAGAATTCACGCTCTTTTCACAACTAGATTTTGTCTTATGGCAAAAAGAGAAAAGTATGTCTCTGCAAGTCATTTCTGAGTCTACAGTGAAATCAGAGAGAAATAACTACTTTTAATAATAAGTAATCCATTAAATGTAGATATATGTACTTGTAAATATGAATTCTATGCAGAATGATTATTAATAAAAGTAGGTAAGTAATGATAATGAATAAGATGCTTGTCCCAAAACCTGACAGAATTTAGTCCACCACACCTTTAATTTAGACAGCATGGATGTTTAAATATAGGCGTCTATTTGTTAGCAAAGGCTGTAGGAAAGTGTAGTTAGTCTTTATTTAGAAAATTTCATTAGTTTTCCTGTTGAAACAGTGTGGATTGACTCTTAGATTCTGGCACTTATCCGCTTTCGGACACCCCTGAGTGTACATTGGTAACTGCCTGGCCACCCTTATTAAAATATTCTAGCTACGCCTCTGGGTACCAACCAGTCTGAATAAATAAAAAGTGTACAAAGTCAAACCTAAAATAAATATTGAGGACTTGGCTACAATTCAACTGTATCCTTGTTAGTAAGTTAGTAATTTAGTATTTTGAAAGATATATCTTTATACAACGATTAGTTTGATAGTTATTTTTATATATAAAAAAAAAAAAAAA
>NW_015150600.1:381187-397732 GCF_000732505.1 Cyprinodon variegatus
ACCTTTTGTTACCCTGTGCAATATCTGTTTCTCTATATTTGACACCAAGTGCAATAACTATATATATATATATAAATATAATCTATCTGTCATCAGCCTGTCTGTGTAGTTTGCTCTATTTTATGAAATCCTTTGAAGTTGAAAAAGTCCTAAAAGGCTTTTTTTTTTTAATTATTTTTTATTGAAAGTTACCATGCCACAGGTGGTAAAACATCTAAGAAACTATAAAGTTTATGAACAGCAACAAGAATCTCTGGTGTAAACTCTGTTTAATGGTAGGTTTCAGTTTCTTCTAACACAGTTCATCCTTTGTACATTTATATCCGCCCTAGAATGATTACGTAACTTTGGCGCCCCTGGGCCTTTCCGTTCCCTTTAAAGCCAAAAAAAACCGAACAAAAACCGTGTAATAACATAAACAGACATCTCAGCGCGGGAAAGAGCCATCTGCCAGCTAAAAGTTAACCGCTCTTCACTCTTATTGGCTACTTTTCACGTTCTCCTTGTCCTCATTGGCCAATATGGGTGTCAATTTACAAGAGCGCGCGACAGTTGTTTAAATTCCATTGGACAATAAAGGCTCTACGCAATGTGCGGACGACGCAGTGTTGTGGCCTGTGATTGGTTAAAGGCGCCGTTGAGTACAACGCTCCTATTGGCTACTGCTGGCAGTGTGGGAAGATTCCTGAAGGCCATTGGATTGGAGTCTGCTCAGGCGGGAGTTTGCAACGCGGGACGATACTTCAGAGGGCGACTGAGGATTGTTCAGAGGAGCTGCTGCGGCTGAAGGGAAATCTTATAAACGCTCATTATTTGGCGACCTTTAGGGAAAATATATATTTTTGTACCTCTATGGAAATGAAGGACATATTAATCCCAGATTGAAAAAGCGCCGTTCGGGACACTTTTTTTTGTAAGAAAACGGAAACTTATTTCTTTCTTTGATATTTTAGGCACTTGTACAACTATTTTAAATAGAATGGCCGATAGCAAGCATCCGCACGTTATCTTCTGCAACGACTCACCCAAAAGGGTTTTGGTATCTGTCATCAAGACTCCCATCAAACCCAGAAAACCGGAGAGCCTGACTCCGACCAGCCCGGGCTTCAGCGACTTCATGGTCTACCCCTGGAAGTGGGGGGAGAACGCCCACAATGTGACCCTGAGTCCGGGCTCGGGGAGCGGGGCCGCTTCCCCAACTGGGTCCCAAACAGCCACGGAGGCGGACAGCGCTGCTTCCCCGGACCAGATCAAGGTAAACAGATCTGAAACATCTAACAGAACCCGACACAATGCTTAGGTTGAATCAACTACTTAATATTAGAGCTCAACTTTTACAAATTACTCTTATTATCATTAATTAATTAATAATAACACTAATTAACTACTCATTATTTATACATGTATCTGTCAGGCATGCAAAAATCAACATCTTCAGAGATATATTAAACTTGGATATGTTCTGCTGATCGATAAAGATGGGGAGTCATTTAAAAAGTAGAAAAAAACGCCCGCGCTTTGGGTGTGACAGTATGGATTTTAAACCCTGCAGCTGCTCTTAAAGATGACGTGTAGCCGCGCGCCAAAAATGTAACCGGAAATGAATGAGCTACAATGAAACCTTTATTACACGTGAGATTAAAGACATCAGAAGCAACGTGGTGGAGTGGAAATAACCATCCTCAACCCATCTCTCTTTACTTTTGTGATATGGACTCTTGTAGATTTGCATTTTAATATTCCACCACTGCAATTCTTCTGTTTTTATTTTTTATTCTTATTATTCCCTGGTGAAGGAAATGACAACCTGCTTTGTGCAGAAACATCTGTTAGTCTGTACATTTAATAAGATGGGAATAGAACCACCCCTTTAATAAAAAGGTTTATGATAACATTGTAAATAAACATTACTTTAGCTAGAAATTGAGATCCAGGATAATTTTTTTAGGTTCATAACTATAGATTACAATGTATATCAATAGAGAACCATAAAATGAATGGAACGTCAAAGCATATATTATAATTTTAAGAGTTTTTTGGAAGACTTATTAAGCTTAGTTGTATATAGTCTTGAATTGTTTTGCAGGTATCTAGAATTAATTTTTCCAGTCTAGCCATCCTTTAAATCCAATCACATCAGATGCAGCTCAATCCTAATTACACACAATTACTGAAATTCAGAAGATCTTGTATTGCCAGTTGTTAAAGAATAGTTAACTGCGCAGGGAAGTAAAGCGATAGTGGGAAGGAATGACTGCATTTAAACGGCCAGGACCCTCCAGTAAAAAAAAACAGCAGACATAAGACTAGAGGTTGAGGGCATGCAGAAATAAAATGAAAAAGAAATACAGAATAGTTTCAGGACTATTTTCTATGGAAAAGTGAAAGTGTAAAAAGAGTTAAAGGCAGCAGTAGCTCAATTACAAGCCAGCAGTATTTGTTAAAGGCTGCCATTATAACAGTTATTTGGAGCCATTTGTTTCTGTTTTTGACCCCTTCGAGGTCTAAAACACAAACACTGGGACATTTGACCTAATTTAAAATCCATGCACACTGTTATGGTACTGGTCTGTGGAAATTAGCTTTAGCCACCTTTGTCTCTGCTAATATCCGTCTATGTCGGGTTGTCAGGACGGTATCCGCAGAGGCCGGCCTCGAGCAGACACAGTCCGGGAGCTGATAAGTGAAGGCGAGACCTCCTCCAGCCGCATCCGATGCAACATCTGCAACAGGGTGTTCCCCAGAGAGAAGTCACTGCAGGCTCATAAGCGAACACACACAGGTGAGAGTGTGAGATAACCCGCAGGAGGGGGGGGGGTGAAGATGCAAGACAAAACTGATGAGAGGATGCACACCCTGGCTGGATTTACAGAGCTTTTCTGGGCATAATGACCACTGCTAACTTTCTACAGTTTAGCCAGATACATCCAGCCGCACTCACTGGGAATAGCAAAGGAAATGTTTATTGGCAGGACGAAATATCTGATCTGTGCATCTTTATTAATTTAATATATTCTATACATTCTATATAGAGATAACATAAGGTTGCTGAAAAGCCCTGTGCTGCTAGACTGGGAGCAAACCAAGTGTCTTTAATTCAGGATCTTTTAAAGGTGAAATGACAATAAAACAGAGCAAATGTTACTGTCTAAAAAAAATCGCTTGAAAACATTGTTTAACCTTGAAAACTACCTGGAAGCTTTTTTCCTACAGTGTATTTCTAGTATATTCCTCTATTTACCTGCTTTGTGTAAATAGGAATGTGTGTTTGTACTCAAAAGTATCCCCCTATCCATCCAGGAGAGAGACCCTATCTGTGCGACTACCCAAACTGCGGGAAGGCGTTTGTCCAGAGCGGTCAGCTGAAGACTCACCAGCGGCTGCACACCGGGGAGAAACCATTCGTCTGCTCAGAGAAAGGTGCGCCAGACATGCTTAGAAAAACAAAACAACTTAATCATCAGTTCTGTCAAATCAAACCCAGACCTTTTCTTACTTTCACTTTTAGTCACCTTTAGGTACTTTTCAGTAGTGGGGGGGGGGGGTGTTCATTTGGAGTGTTTGGAAAGTACCCGAAAACACAGCATGAGTAGATGCACTGCGTCTGATTAAAAAACAGAGATCTGCTTTATTTACCACCTGAAAGAACCATGCATGGGTTTTAGATGTTTCGGCTGATCCCCGTTTTTCTGTGCAGGTTGTGGCAGTCGTTTCACTCACGCCAACCGTCACTGCCCCAAGCATCCTTTCTCACGTCTCAACAGAGAGGAACCGAAGGCGGGTCTGGGAAAGGCTCAGTCTGTGGATAACAAGGCCGTGGCAGAGTGGCTAGCTAAGTAAGTAAACGCCCACTAGAGAAGCAGAGCTGAAAAACTTTTGATGTTGTTATCATCCTGTTTTGATTTCTTTCTTTGGACAAATTGGATGAAGTAAAAATTGCCACATTTTTCAAATAATTTAATTTCTTTGTATATCTTTAAAAAAAAAACAAAAAAAAAAACAACAACAGCAATGCTGGTGTTGCCAGTTTTTTTTTTTTATATATATATAAAAAATTATGAAAAAATGGCTCTTTCTGCTAGTAAATTAATAATTAGAGTCAAATGACAACATTAGGATAGGCTATGACAATGTTGTATATGGTTGGGAAATAGTGTCTTGCTGTATTTTCTTCAAGAATATCTAAATTCTATTCTATTTTTCAAATTCAGTAAAAACAAAAAGAAAGGAAGCCAATCTTTTTGGTCAGCTGTCTCACAAAAAAATGTTCTACATATGAGAGAACTGACAGATGGGATGAACACCCTCCTTTATCTCTCAGGTACTGGCAAACCCGCGAGCAGCGTGCCCCTACAACTACCAAGATGAAGCCGCAGGGCAAGGCGAGGCCGGAGGACCAAGAGCAGCACGATCCCATGGGGTTTCTGCATTCTGACGAGGAGAACGGAGACGAGCAGGAGGCCATCGAGGAGGAGAAGGGTAATCCGGGCGGTGCAGCCAGGCGACGCCTTCAGGAGCAGAGGGAGCGTCTCCACGGTGCTCTGGCCCTCATTGAGCTGGCCAACAACCTGTCTGCTTGAAGACCCCCCCTCCCCACCCAGGACTCTCCCAACCTTCTCTAATCGCCTTCCTGCAGTTATGTGCTGTAGCTAAACGTTCTTCATAAACGCAGATCAACGCCTAGTTTAGTTTACTTTATAAAGTTGTAAAACCAGACTTTGAGAAAGAAGCTGACTTGGCCTGAGATCAGTGTTAAAGCACAGAATACCCCCCCCCCCCCATCAGCACCAGGAAGGCACAAGCTAAAGCACCTTACTCAGCTTCCATTTTAACCTTTTGGCTGCTATAAATGTAGGTTTTACAACATGAAGAATGTCTCTTTCCTGTCTTCTAAAGGCACAGAAAGAATACCTATTGTTTTAATTTGATTTTGTTTGCACTTTGGTAACGAGTTATTTTCTTTTCTTTTTTTTTTTAAGTATATTGTGGGAAAAAAAGTGTATGACTGATATGTGTGTAAATATGTGTGGATTAAGCTCAGATGGACAGAAAGACGCAGGGTGTGTTCACTGGTCCAACCGTCAGATGCCCTTAAAGAACAGAGAAAGCTGAAGTGAAATGGTTTAAGCCGCGCTGTTACTACCCTGTTCACCAAACCTGGATGCGTTACCGAGCACACGAGAGGCAATCATTGCAAGCCTAATCCAGAAGTCTGGTCATGCAAAAAGCTTGTTTATAACCAACAAAAAGAAACTAGCCCCCTGGTCTGTTAATGTTGCCATTCTTTGCTAAGCCAGCCAAGTAGTTCCTGTTTTCTGGACTTGATTCATGCATATTCTGATTGTTATCAATGCTGGTTTCCTTGTCACAAATAGGCATGGGCCAATTACCAACAGTTTGAAACACAAGAGTTTGCTCCAGTTGTGTGGATTATAGAGTAAGGCAGATCTGCTGTGCACTGTACATCAGCTGGCTCAAAGATTTTTTTTTTTTCCTCAGCCAGAAGACAAGCTAATTGTAAAAAAATAACCATCCAGTGTTATCTCTGCCTGAAGCTGCACATTGCTGCTCAGCAGCTTAAAGAAAAGACCCCCTGTTGTTTAAAAGAAAGGCTTTTATAGTCCTATCGGGTTTAGAGGACACTGAGTTAAAGCTATAGTAGGGTTCAGCTGAACATAGATTATGGATGTATGTAAACTGGCTGATAGAAGGTGACATCACGTGGTTTTCCCTACTACGATAAAGGCAAGCCAGAGCACAGCTTGATCAGATGACGTTAGCTTTTACCGCTTCCTACTACAAAAACGCTTCCTACTGTACTGACAAAAAGGGACGGCAGAAAAAGGGATAAAAAGCACTTAAACTTCAGACCTCTAGTTAATATTCTCTTATGTCTGCGTAGAATCCATGGTAATGTTACCATGTTTTCCCTAATTAAATAAACTGGATCTTATTCCACATTTGACGTATTTAGTCCCCATACATAGAATAGTAGATGGAATAAAAATTGGTCCATGCCTAAACACAAGGGAAAGCTGGTGGCACAAGGTTGTTTTTTTTTTGTTTTTTTTTTCTCTAGGATGGCTCGTCATCTTTTATATTAAAAGCTGAGAGACCAGATGTGATGCTGACACGGCATGGAAACGGCGTGCTTATTCAGTCTAATTTTAACTTTTTTGTATTTATTTAACCTTTTCTTTCTTTTAGGCTGACATCGTGATCCTATCTTTGAGTGCTGGAATCATTATTTAATCGTGTGACAAATAAATCCAAACTTTGTAAAGCATCAATGTCATTAAAAGTGCCGGCTGTAGAGGTTGGATTAAGCTTGCAATGCAGTTAAGGTTTGATTTCATCGTTGGTGCAGGAAATTGATTTTTGTTTTCTTTTTCTAAAGAAAGTGTTGCTGGGGTGATTTTTGGATTGATTTCAACTTTATTTTCTTTCTGGAATGCGACACTACATCTTTGAACACTGTAAGAAGCCCCCATCGATGAAAACCCTCATGCTAGCTGTGCTCTTTTAATCTGGCTTACAAATTACCTTTTAAAGAGGCAAAGTAATAATCCCAGAAGAAGAAGATTAAACCAAATGAATTAATAATCCAAATTTTAATCTACTTGGTAGCGCCTCAACCCCCTAGTCTGTTTTTTTTCTGGTTTGAGTAAATTAAGGCATTTAATATATATATAAAATATAGTGTTTTTTTAGTAAACAACATGAGTATGCACACTATTTACGGAAAGCTTTGAAGTTTTAATTTTAGATTTTTTGCTTCAGCTAAACTCCTTCAGCAGTGTTGATTATTGACAGTATAGAGGGATCCTGCTTGCTGTTAGATGTTTGTATTTCCATGTAAACATGAGATTTCTCTGACAGGCTGCCCACACTGTTCTCTCATAGGTGATCATCAATAAACATTCACTGAATCCGACACGTTTGTGGCATTTCTTATTTATTTTGGTTTAAAATCTGGATTAAATAGCATTAGAATTAGAGGTTAATAGATTTATTTTTAGAAAAAGAGAAACAATGAAGTGCTAAATTTTGAAAATGCTTCAATATGAAGCAGGATAACGCCACCTAGTGGTTTGTGTTTTTATCTTTGGCTCAGTTTCTTTGATAGATCCTCAGTAATGGGAATCTTCTGCTCTTGTGTTTCCTCTGGGTTGTTTCCAGGTGGCTGACTGCTGTTGAAGGTGAGGAATGAGTAAGCCAGTCCTCCTGACATGCTGCAGAAAAAAAGAAATGAACAGTGTTTGTTCTGAGGGGTGTATAATGTCCACATAGCCTTGAAATGTTTGCGATTATACTTTGATTCTGAGAAACTGCAAGTAATGCTTTAATTATAGGATATATTTTAAAGAAGATACTTTCTGTTAAAAAAAACAAACTGCTTTTTATATATTGATTGATACCTTTATCTTTTATTTTTCTTTCTCACCACTTTTAGCTCCTGTCAAACTAATTTCTTTATGACTGCTCAGAGCTGAGAGAACATTTTAAAAATGGTGCATATTAGGCTCTCAGCAAGGCAGGTTAATGTAGACAAACTTTTAAAATATACCTGTTAATGTAAAGATTTTTACTGATAAATATTGCTGAAAACAAACCAAACTACAACATATTTTCTTGTTCTCACCACTAACTTTCAGTGTTTTTTAGACCACACAATGATCTACCACTTAATATATTAACGCTTTTCATGCAAGCAGGATGGATATCATATAGTAGTTAATGAAAACAGTGTAAAAAATGTTTTTTAGCCTATACAAGAGCAATTTTAATTAAAAAAAATAAATAATTGTATGTTTTTTGCAGGAGGAACTTTATTTAGATTATTAAGAGATCTGTTTTACTCACATGAGATCATTTATAAGAAAATACTTTTCATTTCCATGGCCCATTAATAAATATACTTAATACTTATGGAAGCACATCAGTGCCCCTGTCATGAAAAAAAGAGCTTAAATCTCATAATAATGACTTTGCAAGCTAATTATTATTAGATAAAAGGTTGTTTTTTTCTATGAGACAAGTGGAAATAGGATTCCACATCAATGTAACAATTTGTGACATTTGGAAAAAATTTTCAAGCAGCTTTTCAACTCCATAAAACAGAGTTTAAACCTGGAAATCTGATGCTTAAAATCAGCATTTAAATGTGATCATTCAAACTAAGAAAATATGTCCGAAAATGTAAAATTCATCAAGATGGGGAATCAATGCAAGATCATGCTTTATATGGGTGGTGCTATTCAAAGTGTCATTCAGTATTTACACAAAAATAAAGATAAAATAGCCAAGAAAAAACAAAGATCAATCCTCACCAAATGCTGAGTCCGAGGAAGTTAGTCCAGGAGAACAGGTAGTCTCCACCTACAAAGATGCCGACATAAGCTACGGCTACATTCTGAGAGGAGGAGAAATCAAAAGTTACAAGCAGTCTGTAAATATTTAAGCCACACAATAATTAGGAAACAAGAAAAGCCTGAAAAACCGGAAAGTTAAGCTCCGAGTAGGGGTTTGTAGGACAAGAACACAGCTGCAGATCTCAGTTTTCCTGCATTGTGTGAGGTGTTTCATTTTTTTCATGGTTTTAAAGGACTCGTCAGATGGCTCTTACCTTTATGGCCCCCACAACAGTGGTTGTAAGTGCTGAGTTATAATAGCTGCAGAGGACTATTGAGTACATCAATACAAATCTGATGAGAAAAACAGAAAAGGTGAAAAGAATCCCATAATAATTGGTCAGAATGTGGTGTTGGGTTGGTGTGACATACCCCATGAAGCAGGACAAAAGAAAACATACGATAAATATAATGTTGTTCCAGTCCTTAAATGATAATGCCTGAGGGTAAAACACAAGGCCAGATAAGCAAAAGACTTCCAGCTTTGGACTGCAAAAACAACCCTGCAGAGCGTATGCTTTAACCTTGTGTAAATCTCCAATGAATGCACTGGCCAAGATGGTGGGTAAGACGATGATCAGTGAATTGTAAAATAGGACACCATACTTCCCAAGGCCCTGTGTACACACAGAGCAGAAGATAAGCTAAAAAAAATAGTTTTTAATACCCAGTTAGATTTTTTTAAGTGCTAAAATACACGATTCAAAACAGCTTTAATTTAAACACAAAGTTTACTCCAAAAAAAAATAGACAGACGCTCCTACAAACACAAAAACACTATTAACTCTATCTAAAATATTTTATTCATTCTTTTTAATTGCATCAAATAAATATTTATACTTTCTTCATAGTCTTAAGGATTTACAGCAATTAAAACAGACCGTTTCCAGATATTACCTGAAAATCTGATTTACACCCTTTAACAGGAACTGACTTCTGTAGCCAGATGAACGTTGTCACATTTTTCTGAGTTTCAGGTACTGTTCATTTGCAGGTGGTAAATGATTTTCTGAACATACTCCACCACCACATCCTATGACAATAAAAGCAGCCAAAGTCCAATGGAAAAAAATGACAGGCACTAGAAAAAACCCTAGAAGACTAATGATCACAAATATTCTAGAAGATCAAAAAAAGAATCAGACTCCTTCAAAGCAATGGATTTGTCTGTCCTAAACTGTAGATTTGAGAATATTTGAAATGGAATAATGTTATTGTAATTAAGCTGCAGTTTCGGTTTGCTTAGGATAAAAAAAGTGCATTATAATTCACAAAAAATTACAAAAAAAAGAACATCTAAATAGTATCTGGTGGTGTAACCACTATATAGGATGTGCACTAATGCTACCTGATCACCAAGTTTTTTCTTTGTGTAAACACCAGTGGCTGCAGTGAAGGCATCATTCAGCAGGATGAAGGTGTAGGCCTCCACGTCAAAGGCCAGATCAGAACTGAAATGGTTGAAAAGATTACAAAAAAGGCAAAAAATCGACACAATAACCACACTACAATCATCCAATATTCAGAAATAAAATCAATTTGAAAAAAAAAAAAAAAAAATCTGACCTGGCAGCCACCATGGCCCCAAAGACTATTGTCACAACACTGCAAATGATACGTCTTGGAAATGTTTTTCTACAAGGAAAAGAATACTCAAGTAGGGAGCTCAAATAAAAAAAAGCAGAAGAAATAATGATTTAAGAATTCAGGGAGTTCTTACCTTAACAAATAAGCTTCCAGGATCATTGTCATCAGTATGGTGAATTTCCGCAAGACTGTAAACATGGGTAAACTGTAAGAGAGCTGTTCGTTAGTCATCATAGTGTGCTAAGGTTCAGCAGATGTCAAATCTGAGGTATCCTGCATGTGAGGCAGGTGAGACCTGAGTTTTTTGGTGCTCGCCAGTCCTGTTACATGGTTTCCAACATACAGCAAGGGAAGAGGGAAGATCTGTCAAAAAAACACAACATAAAAATATGCATATATAAAATGATTTATAGATACTATCCAGATGTTTTCTTCAACAGCATTGATAAAGTGAGGTGATGAGGTATAGATTCTAATACAGGATTTCACTGAATTATGGTGTCATATAAACTTCTGCAAACTTCCCTAACGTTCCCCAACCCAAAGCCCTGGTGAATGATTCTGTGTGATGGTATCTTTAAAACCTCTTGTGCTATATATCTGTATTTTTTATGCTTATTCGTCACTTCTGAAAGCAATAAATTCTGCACTGTAGGAGTAAATCCTACAAAAATCTTTACTGCTGTAGAGTAGAGAGCATGTAGTTTAATCTCATCCCAGATTCATAGCACCAGTAGTGGAGAGTGATCTAGTGGCTTTGCAGAAATCTCACTGGCTAGTCTATTATTGGGGGGGTTGATTTATGGTGGAGGATTGTTGAGGGTTTTTAGTTAGGGAAAAGTGACGTGAACAATGAGTTTCTCCCTTTGCATGAATGCCTTGGTAGATTTTTTAATCTGCTTTAAACCTTTTCCTTGTTGGAGAATGAACAAACTAGTGAGAAAGGCTGTTTCTGTCCTGGGCTGCGCTCTGGACTGAGTGGAGGAAGTAGCTAAGAGGAGGGTGCTGTCCAAGCTTGCATCCATCTTGAACAACACCTTCCACCCTCTTCACCAGACTTTAGAGGAGCTGAGCAGCTCCCTTAGTGAAAGACTTGTACACCCTGTTTGTAAAAAGGAGCGCTACTGCAGGTCATTCATCCCTGCTGCCATCACTCTGCAATGCGTAACTACAACAGCAATAACCTGTGCAATGTATAATGTGCAATAACTATTTGATACCCAGTGCACTAATCTAGTATAATGATCCTACTATAAAAAATAAAATAAAAAAGCTGTCATATGTGGAATGTATATACGTATATCCAATGCACTTTTTTCTTCCTTTGGCACCTTCTTCTTTGAATATTTTACCTGATGTAAAGAGTAAATTTCTCCACTGTGAGATCAATAAAGTGAATCAATCAATTATCCAACCCGTGCATAACTTCAGCTTTGAGACTGATGCTTGGACATCCTCCTCAAAAAGCTGTAAATAGTTGTTTGAATTCATCCACTTTACAAGAGTCTCAGTTCTAAAACCAGCCCCACAGCATGATGGAACCTCCACCAACTTTAAGAGTAGCTAGCAGGTGTTTATTTTATACAGTCTTTGGAGGTGAGCTCTGCATTTTCTGGTGCCACGGAGCCACATATGCAGCTTCTGTATTGTCCTTAGCCTAGCAGAGCTGGTTTAAACAGCAACTCTTCCTGTTGTCTGCCATATCCTGATTATACTTCTTATAGTTGAAGCAGTTTAAACCGTTTAAACGTCTAAGATTTTTGTTTGTAATTTCCCCCCCGAATCCTGGAAGATTGTAGTTCGCAGATTTATTTTGCTTTGAGAATCCTAAGATATCGCTTTCAGAAAAGGGATAAAGAAAAGCGCATATTAGGCAACTGAAGTAACCTTTATTACAAATGGACATCAACTGTATGAAGTTCAAGGCTAGGGGAGCTAATCCAATAAAAATGGTATAGTAAGCAATCAGTATCGATCAGTTAGATGCAGTCAAACAAAAAAAAATCCTTCCACAGACAGTAAACCTAAACGTTAAAAAACACTTCCTTCAAAATCTTTGTTTGGATGGGATCAGGGGATCCTTGGAAATAAAGACATACCACTGTTATATTTTTATTGCTGGAATTGTAATTGATTATTATGAAGGTTGAGATGACTTGTTCATATAATATAACTGCATACAACAGTGTAGTCATTTGCATACTGAGGCAGAAATGAAAACAGAAATGTAAATACGACAGGCGGAAATAAATAGCATGGAAGAAATAAATAGGGTGAAAAAATACAAAGGAGGAATAAACCAGACAAATATATTATAACAAGCACATAAACAAACACAGTAAAAAAATAAATAAAGTTGAAGAATGTAACAGAAAATAAATAAATAAATATGGTAATAATTACAAAGGCAAATAAACAAAGAAGCTAATAAAAAAGATATATATATATATATATATATATATATATATATCTTTATGTCTCACTGTATAATTTCATTTCTACCAACATTTATTTTTTTATTGTATTTTTTGGGGGGGAATTAATTGTATGCTTATTTCTTTTTGGAGCATTTATTTATTTCTGTATTTATATTTAATTATGGCAGGATTGGTCCTCCATACATCAATTCATTAAACTGACATTTAAAATATTTAAATTTTGCTTACATCTTTCATCCAGATATTTATGACTTAGTAAGATTTTATTTCCCATTTTGTTTACACAAGTGTAAAACAAAAACAAATTTCGTTTGGAACAGCTTTGTGGACAATTTCATCTTTTTTTTTTTTTTTAAAAGCGCAGCCTTGAAAAATAGTAAAAATGACTGTAAATTTACAGTTCTAAAATCTTTATATATATATATATATATGATGATAAAATATAATAAATATAAGAAAATACAATATAATAACCCATTTACAAAACATTCAGCAGTCTAGTGGCATACCCCATATACTGTATATAATATACAGAAAAAGTGAGGAGAAAATAAAATTCTCAACCTTTAATAGCATTTCTTTAGAAGTAGATATGTTTAGTATACTAATTTTCAATTACTGGTAGAAAAGTTATATCACATTTTGTAATATCTTAAACTCTTACTTTTAGGATGATGCTTTTATCAAAATCTGGAAACTTGACCGTGTTGTTTATTTTGGCTAAATATAAAACCACAATAGTAGTTATCATCTGAAAAGGAAGAAACAAAAGTCAGTTTTTTGCTTTACAGTAAAGGGAAATAATGAACAAAAGCAGAACTTACTTGTCCAATGCCCACAAACAGATAAGAGGGAAATCTGCAGAATCACAACACATAATACCATTTTCTAATAGTGATAATAATAGTTCCTGGTTGCCATACATGTGAGTGGACATTGTCCCACCTGTAGCTGGTCAGCACAGTTTTGTTCACCACGGTGATCAGAAACGAACTACCGGCGTAGAACAGCGCGGATGACAGCTTCAGGAGTCTGGGATGTTCCGCTGTTTCTAAGGAGACCTGCGCTGACATCTTCAGCTCCCTCATTACTACAGTAAACAGTTGGAAAGCAGACGTGTCGCTGCTGAAGTTGTGTGATCCGTTGGGTGGTTTCAGTTGTGCATTTCCTGGAAAACATTGGCCACATCCGAATGGGGGAAAGGTGGGCGGTACTCACTGTTACACAATTCAGAGGCGGATCACAAGTGACCAAGTAGTGAAACTCACACTGATGTGTATTTTTCTATTTAAATAGGCTATATTTAAACCGCCGGAGTGTAGTATTACACTGATAAAACTAGCTGTTGGAATGTATCCAGTAAATATATTTTTATTTGGCTGGACATTGGCCAAAAATATTTCTAAGTATCATTTCAGTTAAACAGCTAAATGGCTCCATCAAGGGGCCTGAAGGCTGAATGTCATCTGGTTTATCTGTTTTCAGTGTTTTATATATTCAGCTGCCCAGCATAAAGGGAGGGATGAGAGAAGCAGCAAACAAAATGCAATTTTTTATAAGCTGAAAGAACAGGTTATCTTTTGGTAAGTATGCATAAATAATTAGGAAGTTGGCACCATTTACAAACCATTCTGTATTTGTTTGCCCTGTTTTTTGACAGGGGCCCCTTTTTGAGTCACTTTCTGCAGAATCAGAATCAGATTTATTGCCAAGTAGGTTTGCACTTATCAGGAATTTGACTTGGCGTTGATGGTGCAGACATATTAAATATATGACCTGACCTGTGGAGTATACAAAGTCTACCATACAAGCTTGCATGGACTGATTCTAGAAACGTTTGGGGAAGAATAGGTGCTTATTGCATTCCAGCATGGTATCGTGCTTGGGTGTGCGCAATAAGTCATTCTGCCAACTAGATGCGGTGGGCTCCGCCCACAGTGTCCCAGATGCTGCAGCCCCGGAAGACAAGCAGGAGTCCGAGCCAGAACAGGGAAACAGATCAGAACAGGAGGGCTCAGAGGTCCAGGAGTCGTAAAACCGGTCAGGAATATCAGCGGGAACAGGAACAGGCTGGTCCAGGGTTCCAGGTGTCCACAGAGAGTTCAGGTAGGATGTTCAGATGGAAACCAGCAAGATCAGTGGTGCAGAGGCAGAACAGGTCAGGATATCAGGAACACTACGGAACACACAAAAAAACCCAACCCAGAACGCTCTCTCCACTGAGCCAAGACACGAACAGGGACGCTCAGTCGATAAGAGGCAGATCAGGATCAAGAAATCAGAAACACTATTGAACACTAAAACACTGCTCGCTCCACTGGCCCCCAAGAACGAGAACATTAAAGAGAGCATCATCATCAATGATCTGGCCATGATGGCTGAGCCTGAGCCATGTAAATAGAAGCCGCAGCAGGTGGATTAGATGAGCAGTAATGAACAACCGGGCAATTAGACAGGTGAATGGAGTGAGCAATTAGGGAGCTAAGATCATGACATATAAAAGCCTTTGGTGGTGATACTGGGGCTGGAGAACGAGAAAAGTTGTGGGGAGGCAGATATGATGAAGGTGGTAAAGGGGCAGTGGAGGGTGGCAGTTAAACTGGATGTGAGGGCATGTTAGATCTGAAACTTTAAATGCAGAGTCTTTAACGGTGATGGCTGAGGCAAAGGTGAGGAGCTGTACTTATTGGAGCTGGATCGCATGAGGTAATGGGTGAGCAGGTGAGAGAGTATTTCAGTTAAATCTAAGTCACTGGCTTTATATTTTAAGGAAAGAGCTTAAACTCAAAAAGTTGTGAACAGACACAGCCAGGCATGTTGCAGATGTTTTCCATCCAACTGGCGAATAATACAAAAAAAGCTGAAAGGAAGCTGAAAATAAAACCACTTTGAAGTTTGTATCTCTAGAAAAGTGAAAAAACATAAGAACGTATGATAAGTCAAAACTTTGGCAGTTTGCAGTTCAGTTTTCATCAAACTTTGATATGGTGCAAAAAAACAAGGTGCAGTTTCTGTAGCATCAGCTCTTCAGAAACACAAAACAAAAAGAAGCTAATGGATAGCGAGTGGTATTCTTGATTAGTATGTCATAAATCTTGAGTGTGGAACATCATAAAACAGAATTTTATTTTATTTCATATATTCAAGCATTTCCACACATATCAAGCTTAAAGGGGAAGTAGCCCATTTCCCCATCATTGGGTAAGGTAAAAATATAAAAAAAAAAAAAAATTGATATTAGGAGCTGAAAAATTGATATTAATAGCAGGCGGCAGAAAATCACAATATATATTTTGCTATATCCATTTCTACCCACAGCCCTAATTTCGACACCTTTTTTTCAACATAAAAAATGATAATAATTAACTATCTATCTAGGTTTAAATCTGATCAGTTCTGATGGAATTAAATCGAATCATATCAAATCGTCTCAAATCTAATCTGATATAATATAATATAAATCTACTGTTATGATGAGAATAGAATATAATTGTGCAAACCCCTAAACCTACCTCACACTGGCAAAGCAATACAGCTTTGAGCCCTAACTCTTACCCTAACCCTAACATTAAAAGAATACTGTTAACAAAACTGCCGTACTCTCATAAAATTTATAAAATAACCATAACCATGATTCCCCCTCTCAGTCAAAAGTATTGATGATTCTCCAAAGTGGAACGTAAAATAACTGAAATAATGACTATTTTACTTAATCTTTTAATTCGAGCATTTCATTTCTATAATTTTATGCTTTCCATTTCAAATTAAATAACCAACATAAATATGTTGCCTTGAAGTTAATAAGGAATCAAAATACAAAGTGAAATATATATTTTAAACCTGTATTAAAGCTACAGTGTGTAATAATTTCAGGGATATACAGTCAGAAATGTAATATATTATACATAACTATGTTATTTATCATCATCTATGAGCTCAGCCTCTTAACCTTAATATTTGCGTTGCCTTAGAATTCGTTATTTATAATTACATAGGAGCGGGTCTCGCAGCCATGGAGGCAGAGATCTTTGAGCTACGGCAGCGCAGAGCCAACAAACTAGCGATTGCGAGATCGCCCATTACGCTCGAAAGAGATGAACTGAGACGGT
>NW_015150600.1:397812-430257 GCF_000732505.1 Cyprinodon variegatus
TTGCTGCGGTCTGCAGTCTGGACGTTAGATGTCGCTGAAAATTACACACTGTAGCTTTAATAAAACCGAAGCTCCTCTAAGTAACTCCCATCCCTTATAATCACATTGCTGTTCTCTACATCCAGTCTGTTCCTCTGCTTCAGTTTGATGTGGATCATAGCTAAAAGTGAACTCAAACATGTTAAGAAAAACTTAATGCTAAATGCTTGTTTAATTTTTTTTGTTGGGTCCTCACAAAGCAAAACAGATTTCCACCCTACTTTATTTTATTACATAAAAAATACAATATTTTCATGTACCCCTTGCAATGAACTCGCGGACCACTAGAGGTATGCATACCCCTGGTTGGGAATTACTAGTTTAAATAATGGTATGGGTGACATAAAGAAATGTTCTTGATCAGATAAAGAACCTGCTCAACGAACAGCATGATGTAAAAACCTACTGCGCATATTGGAAACATGTAAGGTTAATAAGTCTCACAGTAACGGGGAGGAAAGGTCTGCAGAAGCGCTCCTTTGTGCATCTTAAGTGGAACAGCTTTTTGCTGAAGCATATATTCAGCTCTGCATTGGTGTGATGCATGGGATGGGAGACATTGTCCAATAACTTAATACATTCCGTAAAAATTCAAAAAATATCCACTGGACTTGGTTTTCAAGATTTGAAGACGTTTCGCCACCTCTCCAGGAAGCTTTCTCAATTCAAATCATTTGAATTGAGAAAGCTTCCTGGAGAGGTGGCGAAACGTCTTCAAATCTTGAAAACCAAGTCCAGTGGATATTTTTTGAATTTTTACGGAATGACTTTGACCTGGATGACTGAGAACCTTCATCAGCAATAACTTAATACAGTTAACGCAACAGTGATGGTTTTGTTATTAAAGTCCTTCTGACTACCACCAACTGCCCCTCGATCTGCTCATCCAACCGATTCCTCTCAAGTGCAAATTATTTGTTGCTCCAACCTGCCACACCATGAAAGATGACTGATGCAAACAAAAAGACAAAAGGTATTCACACGCTGCAATCCAGTCTGCTCTGACCTGTCTGCTTAGAGTCTGCCTGCTTCCTGTTAAAACCATCAGTGTTGTTACTCCTGTCCAGTTCATTGTATTGGGGAACACCCAAAAAGTGTAAGAGGGAGTGGGCTACAACTTTATTGCTTAATTTTTCAAATCCATTTGGAATATCGGTGATGTGTCAAGCAGTAACGTGTTGTGTCTTACCTTACAGAAAACCAAGCTGAACTGCATAGCTACATGCTACATCTTGACTATAAATTTGAAATGACTTCCCTTTTTTATTTTCCTGACATTTAGAGTGAACAACAAATAATGTGTAAATAAACACAGTTTATGTAAAAGCACATGTTTCTCTATTGCAAATCTCATTAAGTTATACCTCATTCTATATCACCTTTAGACTGAAAAGCTATATAACAGCTGTACCAAGTTAGAAATTGTAAAGAAAAAGTACACACTGGTGGGAAACCAGGTAAAGAACAAGTGATCTGCTAGGGTAGGCTCTATATAATATTCTACCTTTTAGATAAACTGCCCTGGTTTAATGCAGTTAGTCACAACCTGGCTTAAAAAATACAAATATTTTTGTTTAGTTTAAGATATCTGAGTTGATAAATGTTGGGACATTGAAACACCACACTATAATAAAACAAACAAAATGCTTATCAGTGTTTATGAACCAATAGTGTCAAAAAGTGTCTAATTATAGTAATATTTACTTTTTTTATGAGCATATTGTTTGTGTGGGATCTGCTTGGTGTAATCCTTATATTCCACAATACACTGCAGCACTGATCATTTTCTAAAGATGCCTACTGAAGGGTTAACAAAGTACCCTCTCAGCTGAATTAAAAGATTGTCCCTTTGCTTTAAACTTCAAAACAATTTGTGACCTTCAATTGGCTGCTTAGTCTTAATTAGACATTTAGTCTAATTTTACCTAATGTCCTCTCCACAAGATGGAGCTACAGCATACAGCTTGTATCTGCAGGACTTGTTTGGGGTTCAGCACTTTGCTTATATTTTATATAACAAAATCCTATGCTCAATACTAATCACTCTTCACTGTTGTTGGTCCAAAGGGAATTCACCTGACAAAAGACAACCCCTCCCCCCCACACATTGAGATACAGGGGAGTTACATAAGACATACAAATACAAAAAAAAAAAAAAAAAAAAGATGGTGGCTAAGACAGTCCTGGGTTTAAATCCTGACCTAAGGTCTTTCTGCATGGATTTGGTCTGGATAGACTGGTTTCCATAATTAATAGTTAAGTTAGTTGGCTGCACTTAGAGGTGAGTGTTAATGGTTGCATGTCTTGTGTTGCCCTGCGATGGAATGGTGATCTGCTCAGGGGGTACCCCACCTCCCTCCTACAATCTCCTGGAGATAAGCACCAGTGACCCTGAAAGACAAGCAGTAAGGTGGATGTTACATTTATTATTATTACTATTTTTAACACCTGGTACAGAAAATGAATATAAAATTCCCAAATCTTTAGCTTCCAAACGTATTCATACCTCTGGTAGATGTAGATTAATATTTTACTTTTTATTTTTTTTAGGGAAGAAGTTTGTTCTTGACAGGAATAGCATTCCAGAAATCTCTAAGAGGATACAAAAATGTTAAGTCATAAAACCATTTTTAAAGTATTTTTTATTTTGTTTACCTTTTATATATGCCCATTGTCACTGATTATGTTCATTACATTTATGGAAAGAATTTCTAGGTTCAGCCAGGGACCGGAGAGTGTCCGGTTTGGGAACCTCAGGATATCATCTCTGCTAGTTGCAGATAATGTCCCGTTTGCCTCATCAAACCAGGACCTTCAGCGTGCACTAGGGCGGTTTGTAGCTGAGAGTAAGCGGCTGGGATGAGGATCAGTACCTCCAAATCCGAGGTCATTGTTCTCCACCGGAGAAAGGTGAACTCCCCTGTTCAGTTCGGTGGATATTCCTTGTCTCAGTGCAGCGTCTGCAGTGATGTGGTCACTGTACTGGACTGTCATGGTAAAAAGTTAGCTGAGTGAGGGGGCAAAGCTCTCGATTCACTGATCGACCTACGTTCCCACCCTCACCTATAGTCATGAGATCTGGGTAATGACTGAAAGGCCAAGATCGTGAATACAAGCAGCCGAAATTAGTTTCCTTTGCAGGGTGGCTGGGCACACCCTTCGAGATTGGGTGAGGAGCTCAGTTACCCGGGAGGAGCTCGGAGTAGAGTCATTGCTCCTATGTCAAAAGGTACCGGCTGAGGTGGGTCAGACATCTGTTTCAGACGCCTCCTGGTTGCCTCCCTCGGGAGGTGTTCCAGGCACGTCCCATTGGGAGGAGGCCTCATGGAAGGCCTAGGATACGGTGTAAGGACTATGTCTCTGAGCTGGGTATGTGTGGCCTCGGGGTCCCCCCAGAGCAGCTGGAAGAGGTGTGTATTGATTGGGAAGGGTGGGCATCTCTGCTGAGACTGCTAACTCCCCGACCCGGCCCAGGATAAAGCGGAAGAAATTGGATGGATGGATAGACCTTTTATATATTTATAAAAAAAAGCATTTTAAGAATTTTTATTTCTTTTATATCTTTTATCAATGACAAAATATTGTACCTGATCCCGGGACTGGTCCTCCCAACAGGATTGTTGAATCCTTTGCCATTTGTGCCCGAGTTATTAATTGGCTACACTCTTTTAAGTTTTTTGCTCATCCAGGCGTCAGTAGGACTGTGGCTCTGATCAATCGACGTTTCTGGTGGCCTTCCGTTCAGAAGGATGTGAAAGAGTTTGTCTTAGCCTGCCCGACCTGCGCTCGGAACAAGTCCTCTCATCTGCCTCCAGCTGGGCTACTTCAGCCATTGCCGATTCCCAAGCGACCCTGATCACATATTGCCATCAACTTCATCACTGGGCTACCCACCTCCAAAGGTATGACCACCATCTTAGCTATAATCAACCGTTTTTGTAAGGCCTGCCACCTCGTCTCTTTAAGGAAACTACCCACAGCTTTTCAGACAGCCCAATTCCTGGTCAAACATGTCTTCCGTTTACATGGGATTCCCCAAGACATCCTCTCGGACAGTGGACCTCAGTTCATCTCCCATGTTTGGAGAAGTTTTTGTTTGGCCCTCGGGGCCAAAGTCTCACTCACCTCTGGCTATAACCCACAGTCTAACGGACAGGTTGAACGCATGAACCAGGAGTTGGAAGCCACTCTCAGATGCTTTACTACAGCTAAGACCGCCGATTGGAGCCTATATCTACCCTGGGTTGAGTATTCCCACAATTCCCACACCTCTTCTGCCACTGGTCTGTCCCCTTTTAGGTCTCATTGGGGTATCAGCCTCCTCTGTTTCTGGCAAAGAAAAACATTGCAGTTTCGTCTGTCCAGCACCATATTCGCCGCTGCAAGGCAGTCTGGGACAGGACTGCAGCGGCTCTCAGTCGAACTGCTGAACAGAACCGTCACTGGGCTGACTGCAGGAGGAGGGTCGCTCCTACATTCACCCCTGGCCAAAAGGTTTGGCTGTCTACAAGAGACATTCCACTAAAGGCCATGTCCAAGAAGCTATCTCCCTGCTTCATTGGCCCGTACGAGGTGGAGAGGATTGTTGGCCCATCTGCTGTCCGTCTACGTCTGCCCACCACCCTCAGAATCCATCCTACTTTCCATGTCTCTCAGATCAAGCTGGTTCATTCCAGTTCCTTGTGCCCACCCGCTGAGCCCCCTCCCAGCTTGTATGTTGACGACCACCCTGCCTACACTGTGCGCCGGATTGGTGCCAGATGGTGCCCTGTTCTCGTTGGGCCTCCTTGCACACCTGCAGCTCGTTGGGTCTTTACCAGAGGAGTATTTGAGCAGCGGGCTGTCACTACCTCTACGCCAGAGTGTTTGCCAGTATTGGGTACTCTAGCCAAACTGAGATTAGCAGAGTCTAACCTTAGCATTGTCTCTCTAAATCTAAACTTGCTTTGTCTTTGTCCACCATAATGGGTAACTGAGGCCTCATAATGCAACTTGGTTTCCACTTTCAGAACAATCGATCTAAAGGTTCCAAAGGTTTAATGCAGTAAGAATGGCTTCTATAAATGAGAGTAACAAAGACCAAGAGATTTGCAAAATCATAATAGAATATAAACCGGAATTTCTTTTGAATGAAGCAGTTGTATTCTTGGAAAATCTTCTTTTTCTTTTAACCTTATTCACAGAGCTAAGTCAGCAAAGCTAATTGAGCATAAAGGGATTTATCCATGTATTTATTTTGTATTTTTTTATGAGATGGCCTAAAGCTTTGTGATGGTCTGCATGTTGACAGATTGGAGCCTGAAGACCAATGAATGAGTGTTCAGGTGTGCATGACTGTGACCTGTTTTTATATACTTGTACATGCATGTGCTTCAGTTCCTTTGAGGGGTACTAGATGTAACACAATGCTTTTTGATGTCTCATTACATTTACCCACAGTATTTCAGTAAATTTAAAAAATGTAATCAAAATGACTTAAGAAAAGAGCTTTAGGGGAATCAGAAGCTAATCTCTGTACACTGGTTGCTCTGAGGGAGTTGACAAATCTGGAATGACACAAGCACATTCTGTGCCCTGAGTTAAAGACCCCAAAATTAATCAAAAATGATAGAAAACTTGAATTTGCACCAAGCTTTTTTTTCTCAAACAGAGAAACAAGTAGCTGTCGGAATTGTTTTCATTGCTGATCATCTTAAATTAAATTAAGACAAACTCATTTGTTCCAACAATATAGGTGTATCTCTGTGAGAGGAGTTATTGTCAAAAAGTCAGATTTTTTCATTAATTAAATTTAGTGTAAATTCTAGAGCGTTTTTTGTTGGCTAATTAAGAAAATAAATGAAGTCACTTAAAATGTCGATATTATATTAAACAAAATAAAATTGGATTGTTTTTTCCTAAATATACCTGATATATATTGGGGAAAATTGCTGTGTTGATTTTAGACCTGTAGTCCATCACTGATGCTCTCCACAGAGTGTCAAAAAAACCAAAGATCATTGTTAATAAGTTTATTTATGATAGAAAATCTAGTAGAAGGAAAAAGATTTGGTTCTAAGATTCAGATCTAACAAGACACAGTTAAAATCTATGTTTCCTGTGAATTCTCACCAAGAATGATCAGTAATCAACTTTGCCTGATGTACAAATCTTTCCCAAGAGAAAAAGTAACTCACCAAGCGAAAGAAAACTCATTCATGAAAAGTGCTATTAAGCATTGATGCCGGGCAAACTGTAAAAGTAACATGTTGAACAGCACACCTCGTACACAGCCGCAGGCATGAGAGTGATTTTCCACAAACTTTCTCTCGGTGTATTTTCTTTTTCAGTTAATCACAAGGTGTGGAATGTGCGTTATTAAATTATAAAAATAAGCTCAGTGAAGCTTCCCAAAAGAATTGAAGGGCGTTTGTTTTGTGAGTCAGCTTGTCTCTTGCGGATTAGCCAAGACAAAGGTGTGTATGAGGCTTTAGTGTTGAAAGAGACCAGCATGACAAAATAAAGGTTCAAACAATTGGGATAACATTTTCTGTGCTTTTCACAGATTCTGCAGAAATGGCAAGGTAGACTTACTGGTGAAGCACTGTTTATGCGAAAGGTAATCTATGCAAAAGCGGTAAAGATAAATGTATATATAAAAAAAACAACTAAGAATTAAAACAAGATGAAAGGCAAAACTGTACTGATAAAGTTGCAACTGACCGAATTAGGAAGCTGTGGTAAACAATATCGTTTTCAGTCTGACCTCTAGTCAATGCTTTGCAATTCACTCTGCAAATAGTAATTTATCATGATGTCTATTTGTCAAGTTGGGTGGAGGTTTGACAGGACCTAAATGCAGATGCTAAAGCTGAAGGTGGTTACTTGCAGATTTAATAAAAAAAAGGGTAACAGAAGCAAAAATCCCAAAAAATAAATCCACAAAAACTGAGAACCAGGGATACTCTCAAGGGGGCAAATAAATGACGACAAACCAGCAAAGAGTAGCTGAGCAGGAGGTGTATTAATGGGAGACAGAAGCAAAGACCAGGTTAATCAGCAGATTGGGAGCAGGTGTGGAGAGAGGAGTCTAGAAGGGAGCAAGTGAAAAAGACTGGCACAAGAGGGCAAACAAGAACCAGGCTAATCAGCAGATTGGCAGCAGGTGTGGACGGAGGAATCTAGAAAGGAGCTAGAGAGACTGGCACAAGAGGGCAAACAAGAAATACCAAAGAACTCAAATACAATCAATTATAACTAGAATCACAAAATGGAAATAAAACTCAAAAATAAAACTTAAACTGAAGCAAAACCATCACACTCTTCCCAGTACTGGCTCTCCATAAAGCCCAACTGATCCTATCAGATAAAGCCAAACCTCCGCATTACCACTTTAAGCTGCCTCCATTCAAACACAGATATCTGCTGCTGAAAGACAGAACAAATTGTCTAGAAAATGCATTTCTACAGTATTTAGTTAGTTACATTTTTTTTTACAGAATATGTTATCTGTACATGTCTGTTTTGTTCATCAATCCCCTTAATCCCCTCTTCGTACAGTAAAATGAAATGGCACAAAAAAAAAAAAAAAAAAATGAAAGTAGATTTTTAATCATAAAATTTTAAACTGTCATGTCTTCTATAGATCAAATTAGGAAAAATTTCATTTTGGACTGTAAAGTTTGCAGACCCATCATCTAAGGCAGGCATCCCCAACCTCGGTCCTCGAGGCCGGCTGTCCTGTGGGTTTTAGGTTTCCTTGCTCCAGCACAGCTGATTTTAATTGAAAGCTGATTAACAAGCTTTTGGTCTACTGCAATCATTATAATCAGCTGTGCTAAAGCAGGGAAACCTCTAAAACCTGCAGGACAGCGGGCCTCGAGGACCAAGGTTGGGGATGCCTGATCTAAGGGGTTTAAATGGTGCCCATAGATGTGAACTGCAGAGCTTGTTGCTTTTCTATTGAAAGATCGCTGTTTAATATACTATCAAAAAAGTACTTTAAAAAATGAAAAAATTAAATAAAATCTCAGTGGAAGGGATATCTTAGGCTAAAGTTTAGATATGGATATCAGTTTTCTAAGAATTGGGCCTTGAGGAACTCTACATGCCATTTTTGTTTTCCTAGATTTGCAAGTGCAAAGCGGCACAGCATAGTCCTGGTTTGCTGATTAAGTCAATGTATCCCTGAACCAGACAATTTAAAACTACATTTCCAGTCTATTCATCAGTATGTTGTAATTAACTGTATTGTCCAGTAATGTTAAGTCTAAATTAGGGGTTATTATATCTGATTTATTCCAGTTTAATTCTAAATAATGCTGTTTAGCAAGATTTGAAATGACTTAATGAATCATACCACTCAGAGTAACTGACTTCAGTAATTTCTGACTAAAGTTTCAGAGTGATAGAAAGTGAAACTTATGACTGTTTGATGCGTTTTGACTCATATATCTGGCAGGAAAGAAAACAACTTTGTGGCAAAACTTGTGTGAATTGACAGTTTAGGTGTGGCTTAATAATTATTGCACCTTCATGCCTGCTGGCACACACAAGATTACTGAAAAGATAAAATGTGACTCACGCTTTTAAAACATTTTTTTAATCAATGGTATGAATGTCGTAGCAAAAAAACCCCAAAAACAAATAAACACACGATACCTTAACTGAAGTGAATCAATATAATACTCCACACAACAAATCCTGCACATCTTTTTAATTTGCTAGATTGCATCTAGTCATTGATTCCAACTAGTTAATAGATTACTATTAAATGAAACCTATCTGATTGCACCCAGTCATTGACTTTTAATGGATTCGCTCCTCCTAGATAAGCATGTAGAGACAGTAGACATTCTCTTGCATTATGTCGTTTATTCTGATTCTGCAGCAAAAAAATCAAAAAATCAAAATTCATGGCTCAGGAAGTAGGGGTTTGTTCTGCCGCTGCTGGGTTGCTGGTTCCTGCCACTGTTCTAACCATCTCAGGTTAGAGCAGTGGCAGGAATCTTAGGCAAGACACTTCCCCACCTTGCCTAGTTTTGGTGGTCAGAGGGCCTGGTGGTGTGGATCGTATGGCAGCCCCACTTCCTTCAATGTCCAAAGGTAACATTGGCTACAATGTAGCTAACCAGCATCAGAGTGTGAATGTGTGTCAATAGGTGAAGGATTGATTGTAGTGTGAATTGCTTTTGAGTCCTCAGTCTACAACAATAGACCATTTCATAAATTTTTTGGTGTAAAATCTCATATTTCTTGCTTATCATTTTCTTGCTCTCTGACTTATTTGTCATTTCTGTGCTGAGATTTCTGAGGGTGAAATGCTTTGTTATAGTATGTCTAAAGTAATCAATAAGTGCAGTTTTAAGATATTTTATTCTAGGCTAAAGCCACAGTAGCCCCAGTAAGTCTGGTGGTGTTGTGAAGTGACAACATCCAGTCTCAGAAAAAGAATAAACAGATTTTTTTGTTTTGTTTCTGGTTTGAAACAGTTTTATTTTTTTGTTAATTTAAATAAAACACAATTTGAACCATTTGCAAAGTTTTGCTGATTCTTTAATTGACTCATAAAAAAAGAAAGGCTTTGTATTTTTTTCATTTCAGTTTCTCCTTTTAAAAACAAAATCAAATAGCTAAAAGATACACTGATCCGAGCAATTATGTCTTTTTTTTAATTTTATTTTGAATGTATGTACTAACATTAACTCCCCAATAAATGCTCTGCCTCAGCTCAACAAGAAAGATGCTCCACAACAAATTCAAGACATACACCCACAGCAACATTAAGTTTTGTTGTTTAATATATAAGCGATATAATTTCAGAATAAAAGGAGGTAACAGTTTATCATTGAGTTACACCACACCATGTTTTAAATGGTTTGCTTTGTATTGGTACGGTAGTTATAATACATCCAGTAGGCTGAACCTAGCATGTTTAAATGTTCATTTATATGAAAAAAAAAAAATCCTCTCCATTACTTTAAGTGGAGTAAAATACTCTGAATATTCTGTTCATACAACTTAGGGAGCTTTGCAGTACAAAAAAGCAATAAAAACAAGAAATGAGAAACACAGATAGATGTAGAAGCTGTTTTCTACATGTTGGTGGACTCTCCTTGCTTAGTACTTCTGTCTCTTCTTACGCATTGTCAGAAAATCCTCCATTTTGGGGTCCACACACAAGGGCTTTCTCAACTTCTTTATATACACTCTGGAAACCAAAAAGAAAGTACATGCCAGTTCAGTTGAGATTAAAAACATTTTGTTAACTGATAGCAATTATAGTAGTGATTGCAGACATCATAGCCTGAGTAATTGAGAGGCAATTATGATCAAAGCAACTAAGATTACTCAAAGGTTGCTTGAAAAGGAAGGAACAATTAAAAAAAGGCTAAAACTGAGCAGGTATACATCATAGTCCTCTGATGAATTCTCATTTTTTTCTAGTGGTTCACTTGTTGTGCTTACATCAGTGCATCGAGATCACAGGCTCCGTAGCTGTACTGCCGCTCCCATCTTACAGCTTTCAACAATAGCTTTGGTGGAAATTTTGTTATTTTGATGCAGCATCTCGGAATACCAGCTGAAAGAAAAAAAATGCTTTTAAGTAAAAGACAAAATGAACTAACTGTGTGTTTTGCAGGGTTTAAAACTAAATAAAGATAATTTTGTTAATATAACAAATGCTTGGATGTTGTGTTGTTCTGAATATTGTAAAAACCCATGAGAATCAAAATAGACTCAAAGGGTTTTAATTGTGCAGCAATAGCCTGCAGCTGGTGATTAAGTGGACTAGTTGAATGTTTACATGCTGAAACAGATTTTTACACAAATAGTTTTTAAAGGATTAAAAATCTATAATAAATACATTGTAGTATAAGGAAAAGTACAGTTCTTACCGTGGGTAGAGGTGATGGCCAAAGCACTCAGTAAGACAACCGCAAACACCACCTTCAGATCCATGATGGCAGAGCAACTGAGTGGAGAAACTCTGCCTTCACAGCATAAATACTGTCAGTATATATACAGACAGACAACATGCACACACATGTGCAGACACCTGAGAGTTTTATATACAGTTCTCACGACCCAGCGTGGCTTGGAATTAGGAGATGCTTCTAAAAAAAATAAAAGGCTGCAGAGCTGTGATTATATATGGAAGGGACATCTTTTATGAGGGTGAATCCCATCAGTTCTTTGCTTGAATTGATCAAACTGTTGATGCATGATTGACGTGTGAGACACACAGAAGCCAAACACAAGCTTGGACATGTTGGATGACAGCCCAGAAAATGACACACCCACAAGGACAAAAGCCAAAAAAATTACAGTTGGACCATTTGATCTAAACTGAAACCTAACCTTGGTAATTTTCATTTGAATCATTTAAGCGTAATGCTACTTTTAGAGAAAATAATGCAGTCAGATTTCCCAGATAATTTTTTTCCTTTGATGCTGTTGACCTTTGCTCCATCATGGAAAGATCCAAGGTTGATGTGCAGCTAAGAAAAACAGAAAATCTCTTTTTGAAAGAGAAACTATTTTACTGCATGGTGACTACATTGCTTTGTATAATGGAATAAAGCAAGTGAAAAATATGAGTAGATGATGCACTGAGCTGAAAAAGATGCAATAAGATATATTATGCCAAAGGATATAAAATAATTTGAGAAGATATGGTTACTGTAATGTATTTGGTTGTAATATTTATTTGTAATTTTTGCTTGCTTAGTTGTACTGTATGCTGTGTTACCCACTCAAGGCACAAAACATTACACCATGTTATGATATAATCACGATTTATTGCAAAAATATAAAATACAATATAAAACAAATGGATTAAATCCAGTTATATATCAATAAGATGTTACTGAAAAGCAACATGAGGCACATTTTAAAGCACAGCCTTTACATTGAGTTTATAAATGTTAAGGTAACAAATATATGCTGCCTAAACTAAAAAAGAAACAGATTTATGTTATATTACAAATGCAATGTCACTCTGTTTATTGTCAGAGTTTAAATGTTGAATATTAAATACAAGAGCGGAGGGTTTAGCAGACCCATGTTAACCACCTTAAGGATCCCGCATCCTGGTGTTCATATGTTTGACACCTTTTTGTCCAAAACTGTTCACAAATATTTCCACCACACTCATTTAAGATACAATAATCCAGAAAATATTACATTATTTCCGTCACTCATAGAGTTGAAGTTTGAAGAAGAACCTCAATGTTTTAATATATAAAACAGCCAAGAGAGCTTGTGAAAACCAAACTCTCAAAGAAACATGAATGATTGAAAACAAACAAACAAAACAAAACAAAACAGAGTAAATTGTTGGATCCACAGCTTAGTATTTTCCATCATAGGGCACTTTCCGCTTCTCCAGGAATCTTCTCATTTTCGGGTGAAGACAAAACGGTTTGCCCCGACCCTTTACATACACTCTGTAATAAAAAAAAAAAAGGTTGATAAAATTTTTGTATTTTTGTTGTTTTAACAGCAGTTGTTATACCAGACAATTTGAAACAATTAGAATTGAAATTGAATATTTTCTAGTTTGTAGCATGTTGAGATCCTCTGAAAGATAATGCTCACAGAATGAGAAACACTGAAGCTCAAACTCAACTCAGACTCTTTCATCTTTACAGATTACCCAGTAAATGAAAAGAGCAGACCTCATAATATATTAAATCATTTGTCGTATTAATGTTTGCCTTGTCGACACTATCATCTGCTGTACTTACACAAGAGCCTCAATGTCACAGACTCCAATGTCGCTCTGCTCCCACCATCTCTGAGCCTTCTTGAGCCACGCAGGGTGAATCTTTGATGTCCTAATGCAGCATTTTGGGATTCCTGCTAAGAAAAAGAACACAGATAAGTGAAATGCATTAAAAGAGAATTGAGGACTTTGCATGAGTAATAAAATAAATACAATTTCAGTTTTGATATAAATATCGTTTAAATATTTTTGTATCCATTAATGATTTTAGGAAACGTATAAAAAAGTTTTGCTCTGCACAGTTGTAGCCTTAATGTTGTATTCACTTGGAACAGAGGGATAAATTAAATCTTAACATGTTGCAACCAGTATTTAATCAAATAAAAATGTTTGTAAAAAGAAAAAAAAGTAAAACAGCTGCAAGCTCATTTGAATTTGAAAAGCTAAAACAGGAAGAAAACATCACAGAAAGTTAAGCTTTGATCTACGTTATCGATCGCATTAGTAATCAGATAAATATGATTTGTAATCAGGATTCTTGGAATTGACTTGTACAGTCACATTTCTTACCATCAGTGAGGGTTATGGCCAAAGAACACAGGCAGACAACCACCAGGATGACCTTAAGATCCATGATGGCAAAGCAGCTTTGGGGAGACAACTCACCACGGCTCTATATATGCTGATCACTAACGTGCACGTGGTGGTGCACACCACCGCCCCAGGCCACCCAGCATGCCTTATAATTTGAGAAGAAGCAGAAACCTAATAAAGGCTGCAGAGTGACTATGATCTGTGGAGTTTAAGTCTTTTATTAGGATATATCCTGTGGTTTCTGAACCTGGAATAATAATACTGTAGATGCTGGATGGGTGCGAGCTATCGGAATGTTATGCAGAGACAGGCTTGCACAAGTTTAATGACACAACATCAACTGACTTTCTTTTGATTCATTGACGACATGACAGCCTGACAAAAGCAGCAACAAAAGACAGTGGGAAAAAAAAAAATAACAGTTGAATCGTTTTATTCAAACAAAAACCTAAAGGAGGTCAAGAGGAGCAAAGGGTTAGTCTCAAGGAGGCCCATGATATTCTTTCTGTTACATTTCAAATGTTTAATGCAGTATGTGTGACTGGAACCATGCATCTTTGGAAAATAAATGCAACTCCCCTTAACATAAAGCTAGCAAATATTTTTTTGGAAAACAAACAAAAAAATAGTTTGGATGACTCTGGAGATCAGGAAGTGTTACTGTGTTCCTCAGGCAAATGAAATATTAGCATTTCCATTTTCAGGGTGTTAGAAGAATACAGTGCATGATGGTCACCTGCCGTTTATTTAAGATTATTAAAACTAAACTATTAAAAACACACATGCTCCACAGGCAGGCTGATGGCCTAGGCTGGGCCTAGGAGAAAGTGGCTGTGGGTCCCTACCTGACCTTTGGTATTCATATTTTATATTTACTTGTAATATCTGCTTGATTTCCCATGGTTTCTATGTATTTCTGTACAAATTCATCCTAGTTTTTTAGTCTTCCTACTCCAGCTGTCTTATGTTTCTTTCTGCTTTAGCTTCAACTCATTTCCTCTGAGTAGCTCTTCTGGTTTACTTGTAATATTTGTCACCCTGTCTCAGTGTTTCATGGTTCAATGCTGGATTCGTTTGTTTCTCTGCTTACAAGACCACTGAAGTCCTTAAATTCACCTGTTTGTCTTTAGAAAAGATGAGAGAAAAAGGTAAATACTGGAATAATTAAAATGCTGTAGATATTGACATGATGTTTCTAGTTCATTTTATTTTTAGCTAACTTGTGCAGCAATACAGTATGTGGCAGTACTTTTCATGGCAGTGTAACGCACAATGAAACATGATTTTTCCATCACTGAGGTATGGTTGCTTGCATGTCACGAGCAGCCTCTCTTGCTCTGGAAAACGGTCTGTTTATATTTGGTTCCATGCACTTCAATGAGACTGTTTTGAAAATGTTTTCTCATTTTCTGTTTTTAATGGAGAAAGGCATTCTGTTTTATAAGATATAAATTATACAACAAAAAGTTTGGTATATTAAGGAAAAGCTACAGAGCAATCCCCTGAGGAGGTAAACAGCTGTGACTGTGAGGACGTCCAGAACGGCGAGGCTGACCTAAAGGAAACCATTATACCAGCGCTTCTTCTGCTAATGTTTGACCCTTGAATTAGTGGGTGGATAATTTGAAAATTAGTGATTAGTGTGGTTGTTTTTGACTGCTTTAAAGTAATGGGGAATATGATTATATAGATTTATTAAATGTATTTTTAAAGAATTGTATTTTAGTTTTACTTGCCGCAACCAGTCCAGCATATAAAGAAAGACACCAGTCCTACAATAAAGAAATAAATAAAAATCAATTTAAAAGAACATGTTTGTTAAATACTAAGATGGCAAAATAACTTCTTGGATTAAAAATCCCATTTGCATAAAGAAACACACAACTTTAAAGATATTCTCCAGACTAGAAAGCATAATTTTTGCTTAAAACTTTTTGCGTAAAATAATCTACTCCCAGTTAAGTCCAGTTAAGTTATTGTTGTGTTATATAGTCAAGTTCACTCCACTATATATCACGATGTAAAGACAGCAGTCAGCATACTAAGAAAATATTTATACATTTCCAAAGGAAGCATGTCCCTAGAAAGGTGTACATTGTTTTTCACTGTAAGCAGTTTAACGGCTGCAGTTTCGATACATGTATCCATGCTTATTTTAAGACTCACTTTAGATCTTTGACATCATTTTAGTAAAGTTTTTTTCCCAAAACAAAAATAAAATGTACTGATGATTGGCATCAGGCCTAAACAGTACCTTCTCAGGCAAAGTTCATAGCATGCTCTTCCCACATCTCTGTTGCATATTTTGCAACTTTAACTGAGCATGCAAGCAGACAATATAATTAAGGGAAAAAATGCTTTACCCCTTAGGGCATTTTTAAGGTAGCAAAGACAGCTTGTTGGATAATACATTAACTGATGGGGTTAGCAATCAAAACCAACATAAAAAAAATCCTCCTGGTTTAATAATGGACTTTTGTTCCCACGTTCAAGACTTTGAAACAAGATTTGCAGCCTTCATTTGTCCTTTCTGCCTGAACCAGTGAGACATTGGAAGATTAGTACTCTTAGGTGTTATATCATCTATGTCAGTTTAGTTAAATAAGCTATAGAGATTTGCTTTGGAATCCCAACTAATCCCCTGTTATCCATGTTTTATGGTGGAAGCTCAATGAGAAAGCTGATTGAATTCACTGCAATATATCTGTTGAAAGTACAAATACCTGAAATCCCTTTGAGTATATGACATATAGAATAATACAAGCTTTATATGTCTGAACAACTACTGCATATGCTGAGATATTTCAATTGTTTAGAGAACCCTAAACCGCAGGAGAGGGCAAGGTTAAGAAGATCAGACACCAGAAGGGTATGAGACTTCTATGAATGAATGAATTTAACTTTGCACTGTCACAAATACAAACCAACGACATGAATTCTCTGCATTTAACTCTCCCCCTTGGGGGGGCTGTGGGCTGCCATTGTGTGCCGTTAAGGATCTTTGCTCATGGAGCCAGAATGGCAGTCTATGGGAGTGGGGTTCAAACCCAGAGCCTCTGGAACCCAAGTGCAATGTACTAACCACTAGTCCACCACTCCCATAAAGTTTCCCTAAATTTCTATACAGTCTAATGGAAGAGTATTCACAGCACAGTGATATCTATGCAACATTTGTAAGACTGTTGCCAAATGTATTATAAATGGAAAACTAAGAATCACATTTATGTTTCTATTCATGGTTTAAAGTACATGCCAGAGCTCAAACAACAAAGCATGAAGTCAAAGTAATTGTTTTAGACCTCTGAGAAAGGACTGTCTTGGAGAGGAAACAGAAAAGCCTTTTGAATGTGGTGAAGGTCCAAATGAGCACAGAGGGCCTCCATCATTTATAAATGGAAAAAGTTTAGAACCACCAGGACTGGGTTTTCCTTGTGGTTATACCTCCTGTCTAAACATAGAGATTGGGGAAGGAGGTGACCTCAGCATTTACCAAAAGGTGCAAAATGACTCTCAGACCATGAGAAACAAAATTATCTGGTCTAAGACAAAGATTAAACTATTTGGTGTGAATGCCAGCATTTGTGTTTGGAGGAAACAAGACATATACAAGACATATACGGTACTATCACTACAGTGACGCATGGTGGTGGCAAGCATTATATTATCTGGATGCTTTTAAGCAGCAGGAACTGATGGACTAGTCAGGATAGAGGAAAGATAAAGGCATCAATGTGCAGAGAGCTGGAGGTAAAACCTGCTCCAGAGAGCTCCTATCTCAGATTGGGGAAACAACCCAAAGCTCACACCAAGATTTGAATAGAGTAGATTCAGAGGCACTCTATGAATACCCTGGAGGGGCCAGAGTCCAACCTTAAGTCTGACTGATCATCTCTAAAGGGCTGTGAACAGACTTCTCACATCAAGTCTAAATCTGAGGAAGATTGAGATGTACTGCAAAGAAGAATATAAGAGAGGTATCCTATAGAGCAAAGGTCCCGGATTAGTGGACTGCGGTCCGGATAGGGTTAGAAACATTGTATAAGTCAATAGTATATAAAATAAATTATTTTGGGCTACATATTGTCCCCATAGCCAGAGACAATGTCCATGTATGAAGAACATGTTTATGAAATGTTTCCTATTTTGTAAATCCCCTAAACACTGTATTATAAATCCAATTATACGAAAATGTTCGAATTTTTTTCTTAAACATTATGATTAATTGTAATTGTATGATTAATTGTCAAACGTTTTTTAAGTCTATCAAAGTCAATGTTGCAATAAATTATGCTTTAAAGACATCACTGTATCGGTGGTTAAATGGTGCTTGTTGCCAGATTTGAACATTGGCTATTGCTTGGAACTGTACCTGTAATGAATGATAGATTAAAACTATGCTCTAATGCTTTTGAGTTTACAATAATAAATAATAAATATCTAAATCATTGCAATCATTTTTGTTGTTTAATATTCTGACATTTCGATTTCATCCACTAGTTGTAAAAATATGGAGTGAGAATCAGTTTCTTATAGCTGGTCCCAGCTTAGATTCTCCCTTTCTCTGGTCAGGGACTTTTTAAGGAAGAAGAATAATTTAATACCACTTGGAATAAGACTGTAACAGCATTAGATGCTGTTTAAAAAGTGGTGTGCTGTGAATATTTTTTTAGATGTACTGTAAAGTCTCAGAAAGACCTGGAAACTGCACATACAGTTTTCACAGCAAGATAAGTAATCCACTCAACCTGGATAGACTTCAGAAATGTTCTGTTCTTCGCTGTTAAATTTAAAGCATATTAAGGCTTTTTTTTTTTTTTTTTTTTTTTTTTTTTTTTTTTTTTTTTTTACGGTGTCTTGCAGCACATTGGAAAAACCCAGTAAATTACTTGGACAACCTGGTCTGAACACTGAAATTATAACTAGACCAACCCTTAAAACACCGTGCTACAGGCGATCAGACGGATACATTATAGGTTTTAGTTGTTTTTCAGCATCTGGTAGACGCAGATCTAAAACTAACTGGAGGAGAGCTGGGGGTAAAGTCTGGACAGGTCCCTAAACTGATAATAATATGAAAAGTGAAGCCAAAGAGGGATTTTTTTCTGCATGACAGCAAACCTGAACCCACAGCAGGGTCAATGTCACATCAAATTTAAGCTACCGTAAGATGATGGAGCTGTTGAAGCCACATGACTGATAACAAATTAAATTAACAATCTACACAAAGAACTGAAAACCTGAACTGAAATCAAAACTTTCAAGATTTATAAAGCATTTTGTTCCAAGAATGGTTGAAAATCCACATTGCTCCATATTGCACCATGAAGGGGAAGATGCAGTCAGGGACACTTGATGCAAGGTTGAATTTAAAAGTAAAACTAAATAAATAAACTAACCGTAAACCCGAAGGATACAGCACCAGGGAGGTTCTGTATCCACTTCATCAAACTGCCATCATTTAAATCTTTGGCACCAATGTCACAATTCATTCATCACATAAAAATGGTGTATAGAAAATTACAACTCCCAGCCTTTCATTTATCAAAGTAAACATGTTCATACAAGACAGTGAGAGCTTAGTGCTTGAAACGATGATGTTGATTTGAGCCAAAATGCCAAGTAAATTACTGGCTAGATCTCATTAATTACTCTTGTGTACAGTAGTTATCATTCCATTCTCTTTCATGCACAAGGTGTGACTATAATACAAACCTGCAGGTATGATGAGAAAAAACAACAGAGGACTTTAGGCAGAGATGCACCAAATTTTTCTTCTTCATATACATTTCTGCTAAACAGGAGAAACTGACTGAAGCAAACGTGAGGCAGTGACTGTTTACTTCATGATCCGTTGTTTATTTTACAGTTTTCTTTGACTTGATTGTGTACATTATGTGCATGTATGTACAGTTCCTTTGAAAGTGACAGTAAAGAAGAAATTAGCTGTTTGTATTATACTATCTTTGTCTAGGGGTTTGAAATATGTTTGAATTTGTAAAACAGGGTTGAAGAGCACAGAAAAAACGATTAGGACAGGACAAACTGACTGGGTTCAGAGTTCACAGATTGAGGCCTTATATCTGTTCTAGCTGCAGGTCTTTAGGAGCAAGTAGGGGAGCTTGCCATCTGTAGGATCAGTAATCGCTCTGTCCTCTGCTGGCCACGTGGAGGAGACGAAGCAGCAGATCTGTTGGGGAGTTCCTTGAAGAGCTCTGGGATGGATCCGTGGCATCGGTCTCCCCAAGGCAATCAGAGTCCACCATGCAGCCCTCTGAGATACAACAAGAATTGGTTTCAATCATCATGTAGACGATAAACACACTTCAAAATGCAGATTTCATAGACTGTACCAGAGTTACAGCAGAGTCCTGAGGAGGCACAACGCCCCCCCTCAGGTCCACAGGGCCTCCCTCCTGCCTGGCAGGGGGTGAGCAGGTAGTTCTCCTCCTCACAGTGAGCTGATGCTGCTGAGCCAAGGAGGCAGCCCAGACCCTCTCCACAGCAGATGCTGGGGCCAAAGCAGCGGCCCCTGTCTCCGGGGCCACAGGACATGCACTAGAGAAAGGCAGAGAGTTAAATGCCAGATTATTCTAGCATTCAGAATCAGTTTGCTCTTTAATTTCGCAGTAACATTAAATAAAAGCTTATTCAAAGGTGTATCATTTTCCTGTAATGTCAATATGTCGCATGTTACGGTCTGCAAACAATGAATTTTCCTTGATTTTTGAAACATAATTAAAAATATAAAGCAATCTACTTTGTGCAGATGTAGAAGATAATAAATTTCATATCTATTATTTTACAGTTCAACATAATAACAGCTCTTAGTTTTATAAAATAATATAAAACTCAATTTTTTTCATTTGTTCAGGTTAAAAAACTGTAAAATATTCATGTCACATTAAAGTATGTAACTGAAAATCAAATTTCTCATACTATTGTAGAAATGTACATTTTAGTCAGAGTAACACTGTAGTGTTAATATAAATTATTACAGGTCTCTTCTGATGTCTAAAACATATTTACATTTGAAATCTAGATTTATTGTTTTTTTTTTTTTAAAGTAGTGCTTTAATGTTGCTATTTTTTAAAGCACATTTTAGGTCTTTAACATTCTTTTCTTTTCCTCTTTTCCACATTGTAAATTACCTTTATATGAATGGTTTTATTCAAGTAAGGATATAAAGATTTTACTTTACAGTATATGTGTTTAAATATATATTTCTTATTAATAAATGATTAAATCTGTAGGATAGAATAATGTATTAAAAAATAATAAAATACATTGAATTTGTTTTTTGAAAAAAGCTGATTTTCTACCCCTTTCTTCATGTTTTCTAAAGGTTTTAAATTGTGTTAATTTAAGGTGGATATTTAATTATTTCTTCTCTCAATTCGTCTCACACCTTTTTAGCTTTATTTATCTTAGGATAAAATCCCCACTTCCTTAAGGCATATGAATGTAGGACATTATACTCTGCATAATAAAAGCTATCTATGATATTCAAGTATTATCAAGATTTCATATTTTAAACTCCCTCTAGGTAGTTACTGAAGCAAAAAAAGAAGAAAAAAAAGAAAGAAAACAAAAATCAATCCTTAAAGTTGTTCCATATATGCTTATATAGGCTGTTCCTTATATTAGTTTCCCTCTATACTGAAAATATATTCTAAAAATATAACTGGACACAAAAACTGGTTTATAAATGGTTTTAAATCTTCATAAAAAAAAAAAAAAATAGATTTCCTGATTTTAGGAATAAATTGACTCACAATTCATATACATTTTTATATATAAAAGTCTATTTATCTCACAGTCTCTTTATTATATAACCTATGCATCAGAAAGATAATAGAAAACAATAAAACAAATAATAAAAATCGGAATCCTGCATGCATCCTAATAAGGTTAATAGGTTTAACTCTTTCTAAAAGTGAAAATAAGAGAAAGAAACGTGGGCCTAAATTACATTCATAATTATTTATTCTCTTACAGTTTACCTAAAAAGCCTATAACCAAAAAAATGACCAAACCAAACTTCATTAAAAAAAAATATTCTTTTATTTTTAAGCGTTATCAAACATTTTTTAATATATATATATAAAAAATATATAAATATATGAAATAAAAAAATATAATATAAAAAAAAAATCCCATCGGTGCCCACCTGTCTGATGCCTCCCTCCGGCAGCGCGCGCTTCCCTCCTCGCGGGCAGTTCTGGATGTAGCAGGCGGAGGAGAGGGCGAGGAGTCCCAGGACGCACAGGGGGAGCAGGCAGTGATGCATGGCTGCTGGTTCTGATCGAGCACCTGTTATTTCCTCCGTTGGTCTGGATGTCTGTCTGACGTCCCCCACTCCGGTCATTGCTCACTTATAAACACCTGGACAATGAGACCTACACCTGACGTCACTGACTCTACACCCCCAGGCTTCGTGCGCGAGCCTGTGCACGAGGGGTCGCAACAGATGTGCGTCTGCATTGGATGTGGACATCAACCAAATCTACGCAAGAAAACAGCATCTGTATTCAGCCCTGCGCCGCATTTTGCTTCTAATAAGCTTTTCAGAATCATTCCAGCCCTGGGTGACACAATAAATCTGAGGAGACAAAACAATTAATTGGAGTTTAAAAACAACTAATGGGATTTATACAAATGTAGTCAGATGAAGAACAACTTATGATGATCATGCACAGCTTAGTTGTTCACTGCAGCCTTTTTTTCTCCTTGCAGCCAAGAGAGACCATGGGAACCTCAGGGTCACACAAATTAAGAGGCTGACTAACTTGTTGATGAGCGTAAAAAAATTAGCATTTCCAACAAACATATTTCAGTTGATTGTTCTGTTTTCCTGCATGCTTTGGGTTGTTTCTCTCTTATTAGTTGTTGTGAGGCTGATTAACTAAACGACAGAAGGTAAAACTGAGCATCAACAGGTTAATGAGCAAAACGGGCCTATAATAGGCTCCAGGATTTTACTCTTAAATAGCATTTTGAAACAACTTTTCCAAATTAAAGTATATTAAAGCAACCAGGAGAGATACAATTCCATTTATTTTTCACCAAATTTACAAAAACATAAGGATCTTTACTTCTTTTCCTACCTTTTGGGGGGGGGGAAAGTAGCGATTGCAAGATCTACAGCTCAAATTTAAGCTCATGAAATCAAGATCTATAAAGCTATTTATCCAGGGTGGTAGAGCAAACTAGAAACTGTCACCTGAGCATAGTAGCTATGAAATGTAACAAACTAGCACCCTGTTATTTGATGATGGCCCCAGCTTCACCGCTTCTGTATTAGGACGGTAGACAATATCAGGTTCATTAAATATCTAGTACTGAACATGGGCTATAAAAGCATTCTCCCTGTGATAACCCAAAGAAAAACAATTGGCTTGAATTGTAATTTAAAATACTGTATTTGACAGCATTCACATTAACATTGTAATTACCGCCACTGTTCTAACAGGGATCATTATGCTGGTGTGCAGTGGTATAGATCACTAGTGTTGTTACTCCATGCAGTATCATCACATACTACATATTACATGCTTACATATTAGTAAGCTTTACAGTGAATATGCAAGTCTCTGTTTTCTCCATTTCCATCAATCTTCGGACTTTGTTTAACTCTGAATATGACTGCAGTTTCCCTTTATAATATACTATTTGGCTTTTAAAACCAAACTATTGCTGCACATGCTGCAGTGTCATTAACTTAGTAGTTATTTATCACTTCTAAGTTAAACTATCATAGTATTTTTTCACCACAGAATTTCTAACTATAAATAAAGGAACTATATAATGGAAATAATCTACACCGGTTTGGTGTGTGTTTTGTGGGACATTTGAATGTAGACAACTATTGCCAGCAATATATCACTATAGATATGATTATTATCATAATCACAGTTTTGTCATGATTGTTTTAAGAGACCTGACCCACATGCAGACAACCACTCAGAGAACCAGCGGAAAAGTTAAACAGGTTTATTGAGGTAATGAGTACAGGAGTTGGATCTGGAACTCAGTGAACTGGTGAACCAGAACTGGAAAGTCTGAAAAGGAGATCGCAGTGATCAGTTCAGGGACCGTAGTAAAATTGACTGAGGCTTGAATACTGCTGGAGCGGGATTCATGTTTGAGGGGGTTCTTGTTAATCCTTGAATCCAGTCAGTGTGGGTTTATCTAGAGAACAGGGAACTCGTTGGAGAGTGGACAGCTAGACCTTCATTGTACCCGGAGGACCAATGGAGCGGGCTGTCACTTGGATTTCCGAAAGGGACTTGAACGGCACCTGTGGATGTTTTCTCCTGCTCAGTGTGAACTCACATAATCCTTCCAGGGGGAGAAAACCAGGCAACCAGTTACACAGGAAGGCTTCCTACCGAAAGGCAAAGACAAAAACAATATTAGACTCAGAGAAACAAAGGCTCAGGTTGGACTGAGCTAATCTCAGCTTGGCTAGAGTACCCAAAACTGGCAAACACTCTGGCGTCGAGGTAGTGACAGTCCACTGCTCAAATACTCCTCAGTAATGATCCAACAAACCGCAGGTGTGCAGGAGGGCCAATGGGGACTGGGCACCACCTGGTGGTGGAGGGAAAAACACACAAACAACCCACACAAACTGGATTCCTAACAAGTTTATAGTGAAAGAACGATAAAACTAGATGGGTTAGAACTTGATATTTATGAACATTAATGGCAATGTGAATGGCTATGAATAAGGTATATCACACACACAAAAAAAAAATAATCACAGATCACATTTTGCCTTTGAGTCAAAAATATTGTCTATGCTTCCCTTTCAGGGATACCATCAGTGAGTTTATAAATCTCCCCATCACTGCCTCACGGAGAGCATTCAGTGCATTCCTAACAACCGCAACTCTCACTCGTTTTTCATTAACATGGAAGGTAGATAGGTGATCTAAGCTATTCACTTAGCAGATTATGGATTCAATATGATGTTTAGGCATCAGCAGACATTTTGTACAAACGTTTCAAAAGTATAAAAATCCTTTTAAACTTAACTGGAAAAATTATGCAGATAGAACTTTAGAACTGTTGACTTCCTGCTCAACCTATTAGCTCTCATAGTTCAACCACATTTATATATTTTATACATGGTTTTCACACTAAAAGTGTTTAACTTTATCTGCATTGTCAATAAATGGCAAATTATTGTTGAAAAGCACATCTTTAATAAAAACAGTCTGAAAGTTAGACACAGCAAGTTATTAGTCATCATCCATTAATGGAACTCACTCCTTTTTTAAGAAGTTTGCTTTGAAAAACAATGAAACGGTCAATATTTCTATTGCATTGCATCTTTTAAGACTTTTAGTTTAGACATAAAGAAAACCTGCATGGTTTATCTAAATCCTTCCTTGATCACATAAAGAAACACTAATTAAAACTGTAACGTAAGAGTTTCACTGATAAATAAAATTGGGGTTAAATACAAAGTTGAACAGAAGAGAAACATCACAGCAGGTTTCATTTAGCCTTTTTATTTATGGGTACTTTCTGTGCCTCCAGCTGAATCAGTGAGGCTGATGCCTTTATTGCGGATGCAGAACTACTGATTCCAGTTAAACTGAGCGGATACAGGATCACGACCTTGGTTATGCTTAATGTTGTCAGGGAAACCAACACAGATATGATGCTGTTTATGACTGTGAAGACAAATAAATGTTCAAGCTACAACTTCACATTAACACTTTTGTACACCGCAGCTCCATTACTTTTTTCTTTTTTGTCAATAACATGTCAAACTATTTTAGAAAGGTGCAGACATTTTCAGGTGGGAAGAATTAGAGAACATTAAACTGCTTAAAAAAAAAAAAACTTATTGTGGGTTTTCTCTGATCCAACCAGTGTCACAAATAAACACATTTGGAAATGTGGTTTGGGTCGATAATTTCTTTATCAAAACAATGCCCCTACCTATACATAATTCAACATTTGTGTGAAACATGCATTTTTTAATTCACTATTGCTTTTATCCATTGATTCTAAGTGTTCAGTAGAGCTGAGGTCAGTAATGAGTGGAGGCCATTCCACCATTTCCGCATCCAAATGAAATTTTTCGTCTTTCGTGGGTTCACAGAGCTCTTTATAATATATATCCTAGTTAAACCAACATATAGGTTCCTAAGAGTTTTTTTACATAAAATGTTCTGCCTTCATTTAAAAAGCAAACTGAGACAGGGGCCAGACATGAGGACAAGGTGAGTAAAACATAAAACGATTAGCTGATCGTGACCCTTTCAGCTTTATCCACAAAGACCACCCAGCCTTGGATCAGCTCTATTCCCTCTTAAAATTTTTCTCACCATCAACCTCAAGTGTTGCTGCCCCTCATTCTTTTTCCATCCTCCGTGCAGCCACGCCTCCACCCATCTGTACAAAGATGACGGCACCAAGGCTGCGACTTCACCGCCATTACAGAGTCCAACAGAAAGGTAGAGGGGGTGGAAGAGGACAAGAATTTATGCATATGTTTATTTTTATACGATCTCAATGAAAAGATCCGTGCTGTTCTTTCCTTCAGTGGAGGACACAGAGGGTGATGTCATCAGAGTTTTGACAGACTTTTAAAGCTTGAAAATAAGATACACTGCTGCTAAATAAGCCGCAGACATGAATTCACAGCAACAAGTATATTTCTTCAAGTATTAATCAGGGGGAAAAAAAACAGTTGTTGCACAATAAATCTTTCATCAGTGATGGACACGTGTAATGTTACAGCGTGGGGTAGGACTTTGACAAGATGGACATAAAATATGACTGGAGATATTGGCAGAGTTTAATGGCTTAGTCTCTTTCTGCACACAGGCGCGGCACAGCAAGTGGCCACATATCAGCCGGTAGATAGAAGACGCTGATGGAGAGTAAATGGAGACGGAGCTGGAACACTGAGAGCACACCTTTCCATCTGTTTAGAAAACACAGGGGAGGGAAAAACAAAGGTTGAATAAAATAAATAACCTTTTACATTTTAAACAACACAATATTACACTTCTTAAGTCATGAAAACATGATGTTAAAATTGTGAACATTGGCATAATTTCTTGTTTTATGAACTGATAACATACACTACAAGTCAGAGGTTTAAATACACTTATTAAGGGCATGGATGTCATAATACTTTTGTCATTTAATGATGATTGTAATTTTTTTTTCAGGTTGCAATTGTAATGCCGTATATATAACGAATTATTTAGAATAAACAAGAACTGATTCCACAAGTTAGATTTTTGTCTAATCTAAAAACATTTAAAAAAAGAGTCAACTTCAGACAAACGTCACCATGTTGGTTAAGGAGATAATAGATTTTCTTTTAACCATTTTTCAGATTCTGCCCAACCTTCCAACCCGAGTTCACTGATAATGCAAAGACTATTTATGGGGCTCATGTTGGCTCCAATTAAATAATAAATAAACAATTTAAACAAGATCTACCATTACAAGACAGATTATTGCTTAAATCCTGCCTTCCAATCGTGCCCAGATTAGGTTTCTATACATTTCCTTGTGGACATGTATATACATATTTGAGACTTCTATATTATTCAAACTAATCCACAATATATTCAAATATTTTTCAAAATAAATATTTTGAAAGGTACATTTCATAAAACTGTTCTACCATGGAAAACAAATAGCTTATATATAGCATTACAGCTTCAATTCAGATATGATTTATGATCAGTTTGGGAAAACATATTGTAAACTTTAAACCAGCACTATGAGAGAAATATTGTTGTTAAAAACTAATCTTAAAAACTATTTCTGCCATTTTAAAATCAATGAGTTTGTTTCTGCTTGGATTAAAAAATATATATATATTTTAGAGAAAGCAAAAAAATAAATTGTTTGTGTAAAAAGAAAAGTCTTTTTCAGTCACACTATGGCCATGACCTACTACAGGTTTGCATGTGTAAAAATACCACCAAGCTTGATAGCAAGTATGCAAACTTCTTCTACAACGGGTGCACATGGGGTTTTTGACTCTAAAATCAAATTATACAGCCTGTTTGCCTTTAGAAATATGTAGAACATATGCTAATCATCAGAACATAAAAAATACTGGGGGGAGGACATGCAAATCTAACTACTCGTCATCAGCAAGTAAAATGTATCAAACCTGAAATGGATTGTGGTGTAGTCTCTGCATCTATTTTTAGTGCATGTAAATTTCAGGCAAGCTCAAACAAAAAAAAAAAAAAAAAAAAAAGTGGTTATTATTGTGAGACGGAAGCACAGGCTTAATAAACAACAGGAGAATGAGTGATATGCTACTAAAAATAGCAGGTACTGTACATATTAACTATAGAGTAATTTATTATTGGGAATAGCTCATTGCAACAGTTTTTTCCACCTTTCCAGCACACCTTTGAAGACAGTGAAATAGCCCAGACTAGTGTTTCAGGCGTGCTGTCCAGCGCCGCAGGTTGAATTTTAAAAGTGGGGGCACATGTTACGCTCATCAGTGGGTATTTTAATCACAAACATTAGGTCAAGTGGAAAAGGAGCTTGCAACACATATCTGTTTATAAAACTAGATAACTAAAGTAAAAAAAACAAAACTGCAGCACTCGTGAATATGAAGGTGATTTTTTCCCCCCATAGGAGAATGGAGATATCTCTGCGTTAACTAGAAGTTAAATCCTATATAATATTATGAAATAAATAGCTTTTCTCTGCCTTATGGCGCTGGTTCTGAAAAAGGACAACCAGCAGCTACAACTTTCACCTTTCTTCTTATTTAAGTTATGCATTAAAATTATGATCACTGTTAAAAAAAAAAATTGCAGAAATTATGCTGGTAAACCAAATCATTTCTTTTCCTCTTAAAAAGTAAACACTGTAATACTACAACATATTCTGTGTCTGAGAAGAATATGTGAGACATTTCTGACTGACTGCTTTCAGAAAATAAAACAGTTATTTTAACAATTGAATGACTGTAATATGAGCCCTGTAAACTCTGAGTGACTGAGTGGAAAGTGCTTTTATGATGGGAATGAAGAGATGCTTGCATTTATTATTCTTTATATATATGATGAAATTTTGAAAGTATAACATCAACCTGTCCACGGACTGCTGGTGGAAATTTGCTATAACATGGCACATGACAGCTGTTGTAAACTGCAGCTACCCTTAAGAGGAACAAAATAAATCATACCTGAAAAGTCAAATTAAGTTATATTTTCTGGGAACTTAGCCGATTGCTTTCACAATGAAAAACGACTGAGAAACACATCTTCACTCTTAGGCAAATAGAGTTTCTTGTAAACTCCAGGTATATTGTGAAATACCTACAATGAGCCAGAGGGAACTGATCATACCTGTAGACGAGCTTGTAAAGCCTGAACTTTGGCATATTGTTGACTGTGATGTACTTTCTCCGTGGTGGAGCAGGTTTGAAGTAAAGGAAGGTCGGCCCTGCAGGGCAGAGAAGAGGGCCTCATCAAGGCTGGCTGAGAGAAGCTGCTCGTGGGAACTGACGTTAAGCTCTAAAAACAACCACATAAAAACAGGGAGAATTTGTTGGTATGCATAATGTGCACAGTTTACAACTCTGTGAACCGTGAATGAAAAATGAAAAAAACATGCACATATGTGACATATCCATGTATTCGAATACAACTCCAGATAGAGGTGGGATGTAATATGCTAATATGTTAGACCAAATTATCTTAAAATAGTAACTGTAATAATCATCATTTTATGCTCTAATACAATTAATTAAGAGTGTTTTTAATTGTAGAACTCATGCATTATGCAAGCTAAACATGTCAATAGAAAAACAGGTCCATGATCAGTTCTATACAGTGGAGCTCTTCAGCATGCAGCAGCTAGGTGATGGTAATTCTGTAAGCTAAACGCCAAAAAAGAGACAGCGTAGGAGTCTCTTAAGATAACAGACAGAAGCAACAGACTGTGGGACATACTACGAAAAACACAAAGCATAAGCAGAGCTGACTGTTTGTTCAATGGAGCTGAAGATGAACAGAAATGAATGCTGTGGGAGATCAACAAAACCTGCAATATTCCTGGTAAATATGTTCTCCACGTTATTGTTGTTCTGCTATTGATTCATGGCAAATACGCACATGTAGCTTCTCAATGACTTCACTTTCTAAATCATTTTTCATAAGGCATTAAACAACAAGCCCCATCCAGCTTATTTGGAAGCATGGAGAGCTTAAAAGCAGGGTAATAAAATAATTAGCAAGTACAAGCAGATGTCTGCGAGAGTGGATAATGCCTATAAGCAAAACTGCAATAATCATAAATTAAGCTCTAGTTGACACTAAAAGTAAAAAAATTAAATTGTCATTAATAGTGTTCTCACCGTCCAAAGTAAAATAACAGAATATCTTTCAATGTCAGAAAATTGAAATGCTAACATAAAAATAAATACTGGGGTAATAATACAAGCAGATTATTGGTGTAGTTGTATAAAAAAGCTCAGGGCTGCTGTCATCAGTTAGGACTTTTTTAAATGGTTGGTGTGGGTTTAATACATGGTGCTAAATGTTTTTGTTTGGTACATTTAATAAATTATTCTCATCCTGATTTTTATCTTATCTTGAACGGTAAAATGAATGCTGATCTAAATGATTCAAAGCTTTTTGATACAAAGCCTAAAATAGTAAAATTAGTCACAAAGTTTGATGTTGCCCAACATTACAGTACATAATGGATACTTAAAAAAAAAAAACATTAGATAATGATGGAACATCATGCATGTGAGATTTGCTAAAGAGCATTAGTGAAAATATACTAACAACATACTATATTCCTCTACATTCTATGGATTTATGCAATACTTGAAAAATGTCCACAAATGTTGAGTTTTCACTCTACTATGACTACAGATAAAGGCGTTAGAAGAGTCAATGACCAATAATCCTGCAGGTTTGACACGTGTTATTGTGGGAGCAGCCATACTGGATCCTGAACTGACATTTTAAGTCAAACTTTGTAAACTGGTAGGCATTTCATAAAGTAACTTCCCCCTCTGAACTGAACAAGGAAACATCTGACTCCACACATTCACAAAGGTGCGTGATGTTGTTTACATTTAGGTAAAGATTCAACTTTAACAACAGAGCCTTAGACATTAAATACTCACCTATACCTGAATTATTTCTTATATTTTTGCTTTGGGGAAGCAGTTGTTTTTCAGTTGTTGAATCTCCTGATGAAATTTCACTCCGATCTCGTTTCTTTGCTCTTTTTAACAAAGAATTATTATCCTTTGAAAGTATGTGTGTGTTGGGTTTTTCATCTCTGTTAGTAGATGATGGTCCTGAGTCAGTATTTGCCATCTCAGCAGAGGTCTGACTAGTACCTCCTATTTTAGTTGTGAATTGAGTAGAGTTAGTGTTCACTGGGGCCTTAATAAAACCAGGAGAACTCTGTGAATGTCTCTGACCATTGGAAGTTACAAGCCTCGAAGCCTGTGGATTCTGCCCCTTGTCCTGTCCTCCCAGCGCCCCCTCCCTTCCTACAACCCCTTTCTCCAGGAGGAAGCGGTCGATTCGGCTTTTGAGTTCAGGGTTTGGCAAGGGCTGGCAGGTGGAGGAGAACGGGACACCGGTGAAGGGGTCGTTTGGCTGCCGACCCCAAGTAGCCTCCCTCTTCTGGTATTCTTCCAGTGTTGAAGTATCTACTGACATCCCGCTAGGAAGCAGCATAGGAAGCATCATTACTTCCTGTGTTAGTGGATCCAGGAATTCATCTGGGATGGAAATACTGCCAGAGCTAAAAAAAAAAAAGCAGATATAAATCAAATTTTTCTGCTCCCAATCTAACCCAGAGTAAAACCCAATATCCTCATGAACTGAAAATCAAACATTACTTCAAATGCTCTCTACCTAAGGTTGCCCTGGAGTGTTTGTCTGGTTTGTCCGATAGGAGGAGCAAAGAACGCAGGAGGCTCCACCCGTCTTTCATTAGCCTTGTGGGTTCTTTCAATCCTCTCCACTTCTTCCGTGGGGCAGCAGCGAGCAGGTTGCCCCCACACAGCCAGCGCCTTCAGCCCAAGGGAAGATGCTGCACCGCTGAACGGCACAGCGACACGAAGCTGCGTCACGGCACCCAGCGACGGCAGCCCCCGACTCCAGAGCTTCTCCTGCCGACAAGCTGCCGACTGTAGAGGAGCGGGGGAGAGGAATGGAGCTCGGGCGCGAAAGTTCGAGTGGCTGAATGAAACTAGCGTTTCCTCTCGGAGCTCACATCGAGCAACCAGCTTGAACTCTGATTCAGAACAGCTGGATTCAGAGTTCAACTGAGATTGGAAGTCTGTGTGCTGAGGCCTGTCTTGAGCTTCTGTCCCCCACTGCTGGGCCTGAACACTCCATTGATGGCCATTACTAATGACATGTCGATGCTTCTGCCTGTTAGTTATGTTCTGCTCCTTCTTTTGCCTTTTACTCTGGTCCTGTCGATGAACGGGCACACGACTTGACAGAGTTGGTGTATCTGAACTTGTGCTGATCTCCAATCTCCTGCAGGCTTGGCCCCTGTCCATTCCCAAGGGCCATAGCTCCACATCGACGCGGCAAAGCTCCACGGGGAAGCCAAACTTCAATGTCACCTTAAACCAAGGAATGTAAAAAATAGAAACAGACAAACAGGTAGAATAAATATTAAACACTTTTTCAATTACATGTTTACATATTCCTATGGTGCAATTCACATAAAATTTTCTCCCGGTGTATAAACCAAAGTAAAACATACGTAAAGAGAAACAACAGACGAGAAATGACACATGAAAAAGTATTAAACAGATTGATGCGTAATAATTTGTACAAAAGGCTTTGTTGGTGATGAGAGCTCCAAGATGCCTCCTCTATAAAGAAATTAGTTGCACGTGTGTTCAGTGTGATTTTGGCCCATTCTTCCAACTTGTGACCCTTCACCGCCTTTCACCAGAAGTTAGATTTGTGTTACATAGAAATATTGACCTTACATTAACAAAGGAGCTGGAAGGGAATGATGAAACGTTTTATTCTTTACTGCCTGAGCAAGCACTGTTACCAGTTTTAATGACTGTACAGAATTTTTTTTCTTAATTTGTAAA
>NW_015150600.1:430302-463480 GCF_000732505.1 Cyprinodon variegatus
TATATGTACATACATACATATTCCAATTTTTTGTACTCGAGGCTTATTGGTTAAATCTTTTTTTGTTTATGCATTAAACGGAGTACTGTAATTCAACCTATTCTACGTCCTGTAGCTATTGATTTGGTACGTTTTATAACTCATCCTACCTAAAATTTTGATTGTGGAATCACTGTATGTTATATGTTTTATTCTTGGAAACACCAGAATTTGCTATTTATTTGATATTTTGTTAAATTTGACATAATTTTATAAAATATCAAATCAGTTGTCATGATTATGGGTAGTAGATTGATCTCAGTAGTTGAGTAATTTTTCAAAAAGCTACTTTTTTCGTTTGCTTGAGTAAAAATATGGTGAAGTAGTGCCACTCTTACTCAAGTAAAATTTTTGGGCACCCTTCACACCCTCTTTATATTTATATAAAGTGATACTTTTCACAATAGGCAATGTCCACTCTTGCATATGCATGCTCTTTTTGCTTTCAATTTGCAGCTGGTACCCCTGAATTTCCAACCGAATATTATTTCTGCTCTATTCTATGTAATAAATCTGGTTTCCGCAATACATTTATTCAGGAGATTTAAAGAAAATGAATCAGTGTTCTGTAATAAAAAATTTTCACAGGCCATGTTGAAGCCATTCCTGTCACAACATCATTTTGAGACTTTAATCCAGTGGTCTCCAACTATGGTCCTTAAGATCTACTGACCTGCAGGTTTTAGATGCATCCCTGCTCTAACGCAGCTGAACCAAATGGTCCTTTACCACATTTGCCAAATGTAACGGCATGCTGAGGTAATTCAGTCATTTGAATCGGCTGTATTCGAGCAGGGATGCACCTAAAATAGTAGATCTCTAGGACCAGGTTTGGAGATCCCTGTTTTAATCCATGTTCTCATTTCGGCTTAAAAGATGCTTAGTAGCTCAATTACAGCTGGTCCAAAATGCTGCTGTTTGTCTTTGAATTGGTATCAAATAATGATTATTTTTGTTCAGTTTTAAGAGGAGTCTGTAATCTGTTTTTATTCTATTATGTTTAGAATTATTAGAGTTTTAGGAAAGTTAAAGCGCTTGAGTTGTATCTTAAAGCGCTATATAATTAAAGTATAGTTGAAACACTATTAAAACTCTCTTAACCACTGCGCATCAGGTTGTTTTCTTATTAATCATATATTTAGAGAAATCAAAAATACTTGAATGTCACCTTTACTTACACCATTGTAGTTTGTTAATTAAGAATTTGTGCTACACTTTTTTAAAATATCAGCAGATGGATATTCATTAGAGTCACAACACAATTTTGCTTCGACAAAAACAGGTATGAAGCAACAAAAACTGCTAAAGTTGAGGAGAGGAAAAAGGGACAAAATAACCAGCTACTTTCAAAAACACGCAAGAAAAAATATGCACCCAAGTCTAGAAGTATGTGATTTCTTATTTTTAGTTAGATGAGCACAATCTTACATGTAAAGGGGGGCGTAGGAAGTATTCCAGCTTGAATCCTCGTTTCCGTAGAGCAGGGTCAGCTGACACAATGTTTGTAACATCATAACCATCTGCACAGAGCTTAAGATATAGAAAAGATATGCATGACATCAATAAAAGCTTTATCATCACTGGTCGATGTATCTTTTATGCTCACAAATGGAAATGGCAGACATGGACAACAGTTTCTATGACATAAAAGACGAGGAGGCATAAAAAATGGGATAAAATGTGTAATTTTCTTTACAGAATAAAGGTATATATTATATGTCCTGAGTGCAGAAAAAAGATAGCTATGATAGGCTACAGAGATCCAATAAAAGGGACAAGGACAGATGAGATTCTCTCTCCCACACATCACTTTGTCCACTGCTCTTTTATTCTCCTGGCCTTCCTCCACAAACCGCCAGAGAAACGTCTTGTCTTGCTTTTCTTCTTAAACTAAAAATTTTCTCAAGCCTTTTCTAAGAAAGAGAAGTACATCCACAAAACATACTATTTGTCTAATCTGTGTGAGGACAGTAAGTCCTTTCATCCCACAAAAACGATTCTTAATATTGCGAAATCAGCTGGCAGGTAAAAAAAAAACAACAACAAATCACCTTGAGGGGTTGTACAGTTATGAGATTAGGCGTTTAAAACATGTCACACCTTGTTGCAATGAGCCGTTGTAGAAAAGTGTGGTAGACAGAGGTTGAAGACCATGTTTTCCAACCTGCGAGGCACAAAGTGAAAAAACAAACCAACACAATACTTTCTGTCACGTACAGGTAACATAAGGCCAAGGCAACATCTTTTATTCAGCAAATCACAAAATTAAGATAATATGAACAGAAATTTTTACACAAGCCTTGCAAACTAAAAAAATTTAATGATCAATCGACATCAAACATCCTTCCATCTCCCTTCACTAAAAGGAAAATGGTAACTTTCTCTCCCATATTTACTATAAAGCAGCTAAGTGAATCAAATTCAAAGGAGACAGGTTAGCAGCTCTGCAGCATATGTTAGCCTTGATGAAATGCTATTTCATAAACCAGATGACCTTTGTAGTTAAGATCAGCACTGCAAGAAACTATTCACGCATTATGCAATTAAATTAGGTGGCAAATGATATTCCCTACATTTATGCATTTATTTATACAGGAAGGTCTTTTCAAATAACAAACATCTACAATAAATTATACATTTTATGGCTACACTTCAGTGGTCTTAAGGTTTTTATGTGACAACTTGCAGCTTCGCAATTTTACATTACAGCACTACATTACTCAGTGCTTCCTGTTCCTGTACAGAGAAAAGTCCGGTGGTTCCAGGGTTTTAAAATATAGAAACAATATGAATGGTTTTTAAACCACAATGTTTAAAGCCTTGACACCCGTGACATTTTTTTGGTTCAGGAGGAGCCTGAAACAGAATCAGACGATCGTATCTTTAGTATTCATCTGTGTGTTTTGGTTCTTGATGCCCCAACTCCAGCCTCCTTGACCTGCTAGTGAAGCACCCCCAAATTCTTTAATGGATTTTGTTGCTGATGCACCTTTTCCAGCCACACTTCTTCCTTCCACTCAATTTTCTGTTATAATGTGTGAATCCAGAACTCTTTGAACAACCAGCTCCTTTGGCAATTACGTTTTTGACTAACCACCCTTGTGAAAGGTGTCAAAGACCGTTCTCTGGACATCTGTCCAGTCAACAGTCTTCCCAATGATTGTATAACCTGCTGACCTACAGTAAGAGACATTTTGAAGGCTTTGCAGGTGTGTTGGGTTAATTAGGCCAATTAGACTGGGACATTGAGTTTTTTTAATTATTAATTTATTTTATTTTTTTGTCCTACATTTACAAATATTAACATTTAACATCGTTACTGCAACTTTAACAGCAAAATGTGCTTTGTTCGGATGATATTGCTGAGAATCTGGAAACAACCGAAGCAGATGGATTTAGGGTGGAAACAATGGCTCAATCTATGGAAAAGCATCTTACACCCACTGTTGGGCATGGTGGAGGACTTGAGATAATATGGGCCCGACTTTCTTCCTAAAACCTTGAAAACTTTTTTTTAGAAGTTGATGTGAGTCTTTTGTCTTTAAGCTGTAAATTGATGCACAAATATAGACAAATTCATGAAAGCTTCATGTCCAATTCAACGCCCTGACATCCTACAGGAAAGCTGTAGTGTTCACTAAAGAGGAAAAAGCCTCACAATATGTTTCTAATCTAATTGATTTTCTCTCTAATGAATATCTACTTTCAAATTGAAAATAGTAAATTTGTTCGTAATTTTTCTGCAATGAAAATGATTAAGCAGTCGCAGGTTAAAATAAAAAGAGACACTATATATATATATATATATATATATATATATATATATATATATATATATATACTAATATATATATATATATATAAATATATAATATCGAACCATATAAGCTATTATTATTTGTTGTAGTAGCAGAAATAAACCGGTGGTTTCTGTTAGCCTTAAGCTGGACTAACCTTAAATAAATGGGTAAAACGTTTATCATGCAAACACTTGCCTGTTCGGAGCCTATTTTCTCTCTGGTTGTATTTTTAAAGCAGTTAGCAACGCGCTAACTTCACACAAACACAACATCCGGTATTTCTACAGAAGCTGAGGAGGGTCATACTTTCTTTCTTCCTTTCTCTCGTCTCAGTTTCACCTATTCGCTTTGAGATAGCTTGTTGAAATTAACATTTTCTTTTATTACAAATTATTTACAATGGCGTATATTGAAAATAATTTCATAATATTGTTTTTATTTCTCTTGTTGACGCACCTGCAATGACGCTTTGTCTCAGTTTCCTTCTCATCCTGTGCAAGGACAGGAAGGGCTGGAAATCCTTATAAGATGCAAGGCACAGTTCAAAGCCACCTGAGTACAATGAATAGTGTTGAATGAAAGAACTCAGCTTATTTTTATTTGAATAATATTAAAATAAAAGTGAGGAATATGTGTACATATGGAGCTGCACCCTAGGCTCTGGATTATTCTCTACAGAATCTTTTATCTGGGTGATTTTAGGAAACAATGAAGAGGATTTGTTTGACTTCTAACAGTTTATAAGAGATTATTAAGACTAAACCATAACTTGATGTCTAATAAATTAAGTAAAAAGAATCACCACACAAATGAAATAAATATTTGTCACACCATTAAAAAGACTTCCTCATAGACAAAAAACTCTGAATAATTCACATATCTTTATTAGTTTTGTTGAATCTGAACAAATGAATGGTTTTAATCAAGCCAGAGCAGTACTACTAACATAAATGCAAACAATAAAGTTTTGAAACATGTATAAAACCAGAAGCATTTTGCTTTCTAAACAATGCAATACTGCAACTACATCACCTACATCAAAAGGAACATTGTTATTTTTTCATTTTTTGGACAAGGTTGCTATGATTGCACCATTATGGTCAGCCTATCGGCTCGCTACACATTTAAAAAAAAAAAAAAAACACAGAAAGAAAAGCTAAGATGGCACGCACTTTTTTCATCTTTCAATTCACCATAATATAATAACAGTAATAAAGATGATAATACTATGTAATACCTTAGAGATAAGTTAATATTCTTGAGCAACATTTTTTTTTTATGCTGGCATAAACAACAGTTATAAAAGCCATGATATCCACATCTGACTCTACTGTACATCATAACTCGTGTAGGACACTACATAGTGCAGTTAGCCTGAATACTCTCCTTTAAAAGGCAAACCTCTCAATTTTACTGTTTTTTTTTTACTTCCTTGCCCTCTGCTTTTGTCTATGCAAATTATACAAAAGCAAGTAAGAGCCTTACTAGATATATATACTCACCCTCAGTTTAAAGTTCCAGTCCCACAAGCTTTATGTAGCTTTTAAATTATACAACCCAAATTCAAAGAAGTTGCAACATTGTGTTAAATGTAAATAAAACAACAATGCAATGATTAGAAAATCTTCTAAACCTATATTTTATTCACAATATAACAGAAAACACTGGTGACTGTTAACCATCCATCATCTTCCCTCTTATTTTAGATCAAGTATTTAAGGTAACAGCTCTGCGATGGAGATGCGGACATCTCTCCTCCCTCTATCCTCTGTGGTGAACCTATAGACGAAGCACATTTCAGCCATCTTTACCCAATATCTCATTCCTTCTATCTGGACTCATTTGTTAAAATTAAAGGAAATGAGTGGAACCAAATCAAGGGATTCATGTTTTACCTAAAGTCTGTCTTCACAACCAGCCAAAGCTGTAGTCCACCTGATTGCCAATCATGAACAAGACACCAGGTTCTTTAAAGTGTCCAGCATGAAGCATACACTGACCCCTATCCTGAAGGGTTCACGAACCAGTGGGTGCTGAGGGTCATGGACTGAACATTACTTCATCTGTTCTCCTAACACGAGCAAGTGTCTTGCTTTGGTTACAAAAGGGCTGGAAAGTTCTTAAGAGCAATAAATGCCTGCTGGGAAACCTTTTTTTGGATGTGCAAAACAAATGTGCAATGGACAACCAAATGTCTATTCTTCTGTGGCCAGGATGACATTCACCCTGCTTCTCTTGTATCTGTGGTTTTGACCAGTAAACTCTACCAGGAAGGTTAAGAACTGGGCCACCCTGATAGTTACAACTGAGTTTTTAGTTCCTGATGTAAATATTAAAACCGGTTTTAAGGCTGATTGGTTTCTGATTTTCTTTATTTTCTAAATCACAAAGCCATTGCTTTAAATTGTGTGCATTAAATCGATTATAGTTAGCCAACATTTTTTCCATCTACCAATACCAGGAGTCTTCTTATCTCTCTATAATCTTTAGCCACAAAACACATATATCCGGATGTATATTGTAGAGTCCACTCAGGCTAAAGAGAGTCAATCATTGATGAATGTAATCTTTGGAGTAAAGCAAAAGAAAAATCTACATACTAGCTTCATCTGGACATGCCACAGTCCTCCATGGCTCAATGATTATTTAGAAAAGGCTGAGGCTGACATTTTTCCTTTGGAAACAATGGAAGCTAAATCATACTTTCCTCGCTTGTTTCCAGCTAACTGTTCCAAGGCCTGCCTCTGGAACAAACTGGCACTCACCAGGCTGAAATACTTGCTGCCACAACAAGCAAATACAGCAATCACATGGTAGCAAAATCAATTCCTTCAAGGATCTAAACATAATGAAGCGTAAAAGGGATTTAAGTAATTTTGAGGATTTGTTACCAAAAGAGCTGGTGTATCTACTTAATTATTGACTTAATGAGAATTTCACTATGAACATTCTGGTGGGTTAACATAAGATGAGGATAAAAAAAAAATCCAGCAAGCCATATTTTTGCATACAAAATTATTAACAGTCTGAATTGACCAAGAAATGTGGAATGCCACTTCTAAACACGCAAAAGGCGAACCTTGAAGCAGCCTGGCTACAGAAGCAGGGCACCAGAGTGGGAGCTATTCCTTTAAATTAAGAACAAAAAACAGAGGCTATGATTTACACAGGCGCACCAAAACTGGACAGTAAAAGATCAGAATATTGTTTCCTGGATCATATCAACTAGTTTCAGGGGGAATCTTTAAATTTTAGAGTCATTAAAAGAGGCAATCCTCCTGGTACTTATCAATTGTTCAGCCTGGCAGTGGAGCTGTAGACCAGAGATTTTTGTTGTTCGTGGGCAGATCAAACCTTTTATGAACAAACTGTGCGCCTATCTTATGATGAATGCCCCTGCAGGTTTATTCACACTGCCACAAATCTTAGGTCATCTCATTGGATCTCTTGAACATGATAGTCAGTTCAACATAGTCCTGCGACCTTCACAGTCACCCAGATCCCGATAAAAACCAATTTGAGATGTGGTGGATCATGCAATTCCTGTTATGTTTTTGTGGCCTGCAGATCTGTTGCAACTAGTTGATTGTTATCAGACTAATATGAAAAGCTTGAAGGAATGTTCTGAAGGCAACACTGTCATAAAAATACTAGCATGGAGGTTTTAGATCAAAATAGGTGAGTCATCAGGAGCTGAAGATGGGATATTAATCTCCTCTATAGTCTAATTTATGGGGTTGTGCCATTTTGGCAATTTATTAGCTTCCATATTCAGCATGTTTCCTGTGTCAGGTTGTGAAAAAATACAACTAAAGTATAAATGATTGTCCTTTATATTAATCCTTTATGATTACTGATCTGATACCACTGATCTAAGATCAAGCTGCTCATGTAACAGGTCCAACAACGAAACTTAATCATCTTTCTACGCTTGAGACACTACAGCCCATTCAATGCCAGTAAGTCCTGGATCTGCCCTGGAGTCTCCTCATAGGAGAACTTAACTATAAATCCTCCAAAACAAGGTGCCCAGAAGAAAGCCTATTCATATGCCTAGTCGACAGCTGTTCTTCTCCAAGCTCCCTCTGAGTGACCGGCCAATGAGGTTGAGCCTCGCCATCATATAAAATAAGCTCTTTTTATCCTCTTGAGATTTGCAAATCATTGCATTTTGTTTTCATTTGCATTTTACACAATGTCTAAGAACATTTTGTATAAGGAATGCATCTTTTCTCTTAGCATATCTCTATATTAATATTGCCACTAGTCCCTCTATCTTCAATCTCATAAGCTGAAGCTTTTCATATGTATACACACATGCACACACTCTCTTTCACACTTTCTGACACCCGCACATTTACAATCTATAACTATTATAGGTATTTCTTTCGCAAGTATATCATACATTCTATAAAATTCTTCACTTTGGGGGTACCGACTGCCTGACTGTCTAGTTTCTTGGCTGTGAATGCACAAAGACACAATTATCATAATATTCAAACTCCAACTGTGCGCGTACATTCACGTTCTTGCAGTTCAGTGATGGAGTTCAGCTGGAAACGTGCTCCGGCGACCTGTAGCGTTCCATTTTAGTCACGGAAGAGAATCTGAAGTGAGAGCTGATCCACGTTCTCTTACGTGTAAAAATGCAATCTATACTTGGTTTGGGCTGATTATCTGCGAAGCAATTGTATTTAAATTTAATTAGTAGAAAATATAAATTCTCTTGGTTTTTCGTGTTTTAATGGGTCATATTGGACCCTGTGCATGAAGAATCAGTGTGTGTGTGTAAATGACCTTTGAGGTCAACATCTGCTGAGATTTAAACAGAGAACAGTCCAGCCCTGTATAATAGTCTTGCGCAGCTGGTTTGCTGATATCACTATTAAAGCACTCAAATAAATAAACGCCCTTTCTCTCTTTTTCTTTTTTCGATTCCCAGCATTAGTTCACTCTCTTACACTTGCTGAGAAAGATGGGGTAAGGCGCTCTCTGGCCAAAAATGTAAGTTGACGTCACACACTCTGACCACTAATTCTACTTTTACATAACCAGTGACACAGACTTACAATGAATAAACAGCACAATATATTCTTGTTGATCATTTCCGACAATATCCCTGATTGTCTGGTTAATTTTCTCGCATGGGCATTAAATGATGCAGGTATTAGTGCTGTGATTTGAACTCTTTTTCCTTGGTTTTTTAATGTTTTCCATACATCACCGTGGTGCACGTTTCTGATCATGTAACATGTATCGGTGTGCACCACTAAAAGAGACAGAAAGGCCTCTTAGGAGGGTAAAAATTCAGCAATAATGAAGATTGCAGTTCTTCTTCCTGTTGATATTGTGTTTGTTTCCTGATAGTTTTGTTGCTTTGAAAAAGTGTTTCAGATTGTGGTAGACCTTGTTTTCTACTGTATGCTGAAACAGGGTTTTGTGTAAGAGGTCTTGCCACCTTAAGTTTAGAAAAAAAGAGAGAACTGACTTCACAAAGCTGTGTCTATATCTCTGTTGACTCTATCCTCTCCAGGCGTGAAGGTCCGGCCCAGGGAGGGGCGAGCTGGTGGAGTGATGGAGGACCCTTTTGGTCTTCACAGGGAGGGGAGAGGGTGAGAGCGATGGGACCAGAGATTGACGGAGGACTAGAGATGGAAGGAGGACCAGAGAGGGATGGTGGACCAGAGAGGGATGGTGGACCAGAGAGGGACGATGGACCAGAGAGGGACGGTGGACCAGAGAGGGATGGTGGACCAGTGAGGGACAGTGGACCAGAGAGGGATGGTGGGCCAGACAGAAATGGAGGACCAGAGTGGGAAGCGGGACCAGAAAGGGATGAAGGACCAGAAAGAGAAGAAGGACCAGAAAGAGAAGAAGGACTAGAGAAGGAAGGGGGCTGCTGAGGAGACAAAGGTGACATGGCTGGTGGTGGAGAGTTGGAGGAGGTGGGGGATGTGGTGGTGGTAGTACTAACAGTGGTGGTGGAGCCTGTGGTTTGTTTGCCTCCCAACTGGCTCATTCTTTTTTCCAAAGCTTGGTTTTTCTGTAGAGTCTCCACGTAGCTGAGCTGCAGCTGTGCCTGATATTTCAAAACCCGTTCCTTCTCATCCTGCCAGGTGTGCCGTTCCTGGTCAAAGTTGAGGGCCTGACGTTCCCGCTGCTGGCGTTCCAGGCGTAGTACAGACTGTAGCTGCTCAAGCTGCCTGCGCAGCTCCCCCGCTTCATCCCAGTGACCCTCCTGAGCCCGCTGTGGCTGATGAGCATCCTGACGGATTTGCATGTCCTGGCAGAGTTGGGAGTCATGACGGAGTTGGGCCTCCTGACGCATTTGAGCCTCGTGGCGGAGCTGGGCCTCCTGGCGAAGCTGCGCTTCCTGTCGCATGTGCACTTCTTGGCGTATTTGAGCTTCTTGACGGATTTGGGCCTCGTGGCGGAGGTGAGCCTCCTGCCGGAGCTGGGCCTCCTGGCGGAGTTGGGCCTCTGGTCTGATCTGTGGGTTCTGACCCATCTGAATGTCCTGTTGCATATGGGTATCCTGTCGGTGCTGCACATCTCGCCACTGAGCTTCCTCACGCTGCTGCCTCTCCTGTCTCTGGGCTTCCTGCCTTTGAGCTTTAGCTTCGTCACTTTGCAGGCTGAGCAGCGTGTCAGATGTGGGGGTGAGTGAGTTGGTGGAGGGCTCGGTTGGGTTTCGGGGGCAGTGGACAGTTCCCCATGGTGGCAGCAGCCCTGCTGCAGCTAAGTTAGGGCTCACAATCACTTCTGCCCCCCTGCTTGCTTCACTGAGGGCACGCTTTAAACTTAGTACCTCTGCCTCAAACACACCCAGCTTCTCTCTTAGGATGGACACCTGCAGAGAAAATGAGCAGCCTGATGTTAATGAAGACTTTTAGTTTTCAGATTTAGTTCATAGTTCTAAAAGATTAGTGTGCCACATTTTGCAGCAAATACAAGTACAAGCCTTCCCGGGTATGTGTCTACTGGTTTGGCACATCTAAAGAGAGAAATGTTTATTGTTTCATTCATGGATTTCAGTCTGAATTTTGACTGGGCCATTCCTAATGAGGGATATGCTTTATGCTTTGCTATTCTATCGTGGCTCAGGCTTTTTTGTGTGATTTGCTGTGTTTCCATTAGCCATTATATTTCGCAAAATTGTAATTCGAAAACTAATTTGTTATACGGAAATAATTTAGAAAAAAACTCACGTTTTAAGTTTCTCCACTTCGATGAGGTGTTTTTTTTCTGTCCTATCAAAATTCTTACTTTTTCACAAAAATGCAATGAAAAAACTTCTCTCGCATCAAAGGAGAGAGATTTGCAGCTGTACTGACTGCCTTGTAAAAAGATGAAGAGGACCGGAAATAGTTGTACGATGGTGCCCAGTAGAGCCATGGCTGAAATATGGATATATCTTGCGTTTACATCCGCAGCTGCCATGTAGTTTTCAAGAGTTAATGCGTGAACAAACATATTCACATGCTAATTTAATTGTATTTGTTGTTTAATGGAAATACAGCATTTGTGAAACTTTGCATTTTTGAAATGATCAGAATATCAACTTAGATTTGTACACATTTGTAATGCAAATGCAGCAAATATCCTAATAGCAGATTAAAATTTTGCAAACACTTTAAAGCTTTTGTAGCAGGTTTGACCTGTTATAAACTCTATCATTACTCTCACAAACCCACACCAGGTTGACCGTCACTAGCAAAGAAATGTTTCTACAAAACTTGATACTGCCACTGGGTGTTTCATGGGGCTTCTGTGATTGATGCTCTCTTTGATCCGCCCTTTAAAAGATGGAGGACCATTATCCTGCCAAGTTTTTCAGCTCCCATTGATGGTTCATTCAAATTGTTCATGAGATAATTTAGCCATAGAGAAAAGACATGTTGAAGCTATTTCATATACTGTTGCTCAATCCCTAATTTGTTCCCAGCTCTCAGACAAGCTTTTTGAATCCCTCTTGAAGGACTTTGAGGATTGCACTTTCAGCAGTGTAGATCTAGTCATGCATTTACCAATCCTGAAAGCTCAGAGATTGGGAATCAGTTTTTGACTTGTGTATTGAACATTATGTATCAATTTTCACAAACCCAAGGCAGCCAACAAATTCTGGCTACCCTCAGAGGATACTTTGTAAGTTAAAAATCGTCACAATTATGGAGAAAGTAGTTTCCTGGATTTTATCTGCAAAACTAAACTTACAATATGTATAAAGGATTATTTGACCCATGAAGTGGTGGTTTTGATACAGAAAATATGATTATTTTTACAGAACAGTATTACATATGGGACACCCCCATTAGAATAAAACCTGAATGAGTTTTGCACGACATTTCTTGTGCATAAAATTAGCAGCTGCTGCCCCCTAGTGTTGAACAGATGGACTAGTGGGTTATGCAGTATTTTCCCTCACCATTAATTTTTAAATTTGCTGGATTTTCATTGTTTGTAGGATGCATGGGGGCTTTATAGTGTCAATTATAGGTGTGATGCCTCTTCCTTTAGCAGTCGTGTATAACTCCTAGATTTCTAGGCAGGAGGCAGAGAAGAGATCTATATAAGAAACACCTGACCCATTAAATCACAGGTCCCCAACTCTGATCTCTGTCATTCTGCATGAAGTCCCCAAGGACCAATATTGAGGGCCAATTCTCCAACATAAAACCACGATAATATAGTAATCAGGGTTTTTTTCGGGCATGTTTCATAAACAGGGTGACTTTGTCAAAGCTTGCAAAAAATAAAAGAACTTTTTTTTTCATAAATACAAAGACATACTTATTTTCTCAATTGTATTGATTTCCTACCTACAACCTTAACCTTTAACATATTATTAATTTGCATGACCAGACAGGGCAACATATATTTATCCCCATGCATTAGGATAGATATTCTTACATTATTTTTTTTTAAATATGAGGACCCACTTATATTAAATCTAACTATTATTTTTGAAAAATAGCTTTTTGTATGTATTAAGCTTGCTTTGCTCCAGCGTCAAACTTCAGTTTTAGTGCAAAACAATGTTGATGGGTTGTTTAGGTACCTGATTAATAAATCTCGCAGAACTTTTGCGATATGATAAAATAAAATGTTTGCTCTGATATCCCACCTCAGACAGCGTCCTTCTCAGCTCGCCTTCACACTTCTCCAGTTCCAGACACTTTGTGCTGTAGGAGTCCTTCAGGCCCAGCATGACCTCCTCTCGCTCCCTCAGCTGGGCATTGAGCTCCTTCAGCTGGCCCCTCAGGGCCACCATCTCTCCGGCCCGCTGGGTCACTTCAGCCTGGCTTTCCCGGAGCTGCTGCTTCAGCAAGGAGATCTCACCTGCTTTCTGACACACCTGCCACAGCAACCATGTGTGAGTTGTATAAATCTTTTGTATTTTATCTTTGTATTACTGGCACAATGATGTCTAAAAGAACATATATTTGTCATAGCGTAACTTTACACAGGACATTTTTGATAAACAATCTAATTTAATAGAAACATTTCTTTTTTCAGATCACTATTACCATAGCTGATGGCAAGTCTAATAAAATACATGTAAAAAATGTTTTAAATTTATACTTTATATTTTTAGATTGATGAATGTACGGGGAGTTTTATTAAGTAATTCATAGTTCTTGCTTCTTTGTGGAGGGAACATGAAGTTAAATACAGTAGAAGCTTGTTTTTCTGAAAAGGCACAGATGTTGAAGGCTCACCTCTTAATCCTACCTGGATGTAGGCCTGCAGAACTTTTACACAAGAAAAGGGAGAAAACTCATGTCTCACCTCCCACTTGGTCTCTTCCAGACGAGGCAAGATGTCAGCTTGTTCTTTCCTGTAATCCAGACACTTTCTCTCCAGCTCCTCCCTCTGAGCCAGCAGAGCTGCCATCTCCTCCTGGAGTCTCCTCTTGTCCTGGGACAGACGCGTTATCTGGGCCTGCAGGGCGGTCTGGGAGCGCTGAGCCCGGCGGGTAACCTTCAATAGAAGATAGATATACAATTTACAGCCTGCAAAAGTATATGGATCCCTTAAACTTTAAGCCTTTCTGAGGTTTATTAAGATTTCTGACAAAAGGAAAAAAGAAAAAAAAAATGTCTGAAAAAAAGTGAAAAGTCCAGCATGGATTTATATTTAGACCCATTTATTAGAATCCTGCTCAGCCAATTGCTTTCAGACATCCTCTAATTAGTAGATGGATTTAATGTTATTTAACATTATTATAAATCCAGCTGTTCCATTGAGAAGTTTATTATAGATCATTGTTGATCTAACAGCATCATAAAGAACAAGGAAGATTGCAGAACATCAGGAATAGACATGTAGAGATGTTCAAAGTAGATTTAGAAGAACAATCCACTGGACTTTGTTTCCAAGTTTAAAGACTATTGCTTCCTTTCCAGGGCGCTTTTTCAATTCATAATGTCACAATAAAAAAAGAGCTTCATGGATGGGAAGCTTAACATCTTGAAACTTGGAAACAAAGTCCAGTGGATTTTTCTTTTAACTTTTTTGGAATGACTATGATCTGCTTGACTGAGAATCTTCATCCGCATAAAGTAGATTAAGATTATAAAACAATATAATCTGTTAAACCAAAATGGAAGACTGCAATCCAAGAGGGGACAAAATATATTATTCTGTGAATAATCAGCCAACCAGGTGAAACATTGTTAACTCTGGAGGAGCAACAGAGATCCACAGCTCATGTGCGATAATCTATAGACATGTAGACATCTATAGTAGTTCCTTGATTAGAGCAACATCCCTGACTTCTGTTGAATAAACCTTTTGTGTTTTCATGCTTACTCCTGTGTGGCTGGATTTATGGTTCTCCAGTAACAGTACTTACAAACTTTGTTAAAAAAAATAAAAAATCAGTCCTATTTATCAAGAAAAATGGGCAAATGTGCCAGAAGCTAGAGGTAGAAGCTATGAGATGGAGACTCAAATGACTTATGGCTATGATGTAGAACATGCACAGTTTAGGTTTAGGATCTTTATTTTTTGAACGCACTGTTAAGCCACATTTTATTTCCCTGCTATTTAAATTGACCCCTTCCTTTAAATACAAACTACATATGTTCAAATTTGTAGTTGTAACATACAAATGTTAAAATGTGAAAGAGTGAATAAAATTTGCATAGTTTTATAAGGTAGAGTATGCATAATGCTGCATTTCTTGGTTGGTACCTGAAGCCATGTAGGTCTTTGCCAATTGTGTTTTTTTAGGAAAAGCTTAGGTTTAGATGCATTTAATCATAAAAATAGCTATTATATAAAGTGAAGTTATCAGACAGGACAGCAGCAGTTGGTTTCATCAAAAACAATTATGAGTCCAAATACAGAGGAAGTTGAGCACCTTACATTTGCATCAATGTGAAAATGACTAAGGAGATGGTGGTGGATTTCAGAAGGAACAAGAATCCTACTCATCTCCTGTACCTTAGAGGAGCAGCTGTGGTGCTGGTCTCCAGCTACAGGTACCTGGTTGTGCACTTATCCACTGATCTCACCTGCAGTGCAAGCACTTCCTGTCTGGTCAGGAAGGCCAATTGACATCTCTGCCTCATCAGAAAGCTGCATAGATCTGGATTTAAGAGCTTAGATTTTTCTACCCTGCACCTCATAGACTGCTGAACTCCAGCTTTACTTAAATCAGCTTCATCTATTTCTTTCTTTTCTCAAATATAAAATAGACACTTGAGTCCAAATTTCACACTACAAACATGCAAATCTTTAGTAGTATGACAAACAAAATCCCTTGCATTCTTGTTGAATCACATAGAGGAATGCATTGCATGGCTGTGAAAATGAACGTTTCTCAGGACTTCAGATGTTCCTGAAAAGACTAATAACTTTTCACTTTGTCCCAATATAAGAACCTCCCTATCTACCTCATTCAGCTGCAGAGCAAATGGTGTAGATCTAAGCCTATTGGTTGTCATCAATCGCTAAAAGTGAAACCTTCCAATTGTGAGGATTTATATCCCTGTTCCTTCCACAATATCTACAGAACTTTAGTCAAATATCAGGAGGTTCAATTAATAAGTGAAAGAGGAGAGGAAGCAGCAAGAGGTACAAAGGATCTGCTGTAACCCAGTAAGCTTAAGAGCAGCATGTTATAACAAATTCAGGAGAGAGAAAATTGTACTATCTGAACAACATATGTTGATCTACCAGGGAAAAATAAACAACTGTTTGTGTGGCAGCATGAGATGCTTAGTTTTCGTGCATTTCTTTTGTGGATCAATAGCTCTGAATGGAAGTACCATGAGACAAAGTACACAATGTCTCATGTGAATGAGGTTACCTGCTGCAGACGTGAAGCATAGTTCTGTCTCAGCTCGTCCATCTGTCTCTCCCAAACACGCTGCTTCTCTTCAAACACCTGAATGATGGCTGCCTCACTTTGGTCCAGGTTTCTGCGCATGTGCTGCACCTGCAGAAAAGAGACAAGAAATGGATTAACAGCTCAGTGTGTATGAGTGTAAGAGGACGAGTGTAAGAGGACGAGTGTAAGAGGACGAGCAAAATCATCCAGCTTTTTTAATAGATTTCCACAATTTCTGTTTACTCTGTAGGGTTTTTTCCCTCATCCTTTCCAGGAAACGTGGCATTTGTGAATGTCCACTCACCTCTTGCTCTTTCTCCCACAGCCGGTCTTCGAGGTCCTGGATGATGTCATCAGAGGAGGGGGAGGGTCGTAGAGGAGCTGGGGCGTCGCTCAGGTGGCTGAGCCTCTGATAGGATGAAGAACTCTTCCCTGAGGAGGACCGACCGCTGTCTGAGGCGCTCAGCCCATTCTGCAGGATAAAAGCCCAACATGACGATAATGCTTCACCACAACATTAGACCTGAGCTATACTGTACATGAGCCAGGCAACAGCCTTACCTGGTAGGTGGGCTTTTCCAGTTTGTCCAGACCTGCAGCTGCCCCCGCCATGCCCAACCTGTTAATGTGGCTGGTAGAAGCACTGAGGGGCCCTAAGACTGCTGGGGGCCCACAACCAGACCCCGAGCCTGTGTAGGTGGGCAGACTAGTCAGGGAGTTTCTCCCTGAATCTGACATTCCTCCCTGAACTACTTCAGTACCATTTCCCCCTCCATCGCTTCTACTCACCCTAACTGGACTGTCTTGGTCCAGGAGCAGAGCCTCTGGCACCTCACCTGTCTCCCCTACTCCTGCATCCCTGCCCCTCCTGCCTACTCTGCCCTCAGAGAAGCCCTCGCCCCTGGTGTCAGTCTTTCCCTCACTCCCGGCCCCTCCTGCCTGGCCCACCAGATTTTGCATGGAGTGAAAGCTTTTGGGAACCACCGGCTTGAAGGCAGAGGGACGGACGAGGCCTGAGGTGCTCTGCATAGCCTGCGAACGAGAAGGAGGAGGCAGATACATGTTAGACAATACCTGAGCCAAACTGACCTGAGAGTTATGCAATGTGAAGAAAAGCAGTTTCAGTTAAAAGTTTATAACACCAATCATCAGAGCAATTGTGAAATTGAGATGCATCTGTGAACTTTATTAAAGTATTTTACACTTTATTTCATTTTTGGAAGCTGCTTGGGTATCACTTTAACGTGGATTACAGTCGAATCCATGGAACCATTCCCAGAGTCCCATTGTGTTCGCCTAAACAATATCGTGGCTGAAAGGCTTAGGCTGAAGCAAAAGCTTATGAATGTTTGCCTTCTTCCAACAAAGTTAAGCTTCACTTAACAACAATAAGCAATTCAGATAATACAAGAAATATACTACACTTGTAATAATTTTAAAATATAATGTTGTGCACAGCTTTTTTTTTTAACTAAGAGAGGATGTACATGACTCTATATGACTCTATATTAGCATTGTTTTACATTTGATTTCGTTTTTGACTTTTTGTAAGGTGAATTAGCATTTATCTCTAAAAATTTGATTTAATTTCTGGAATAGAAAAGAACTTCTCCTTATAATTCACAGTATTTTTTATTTTTTGCTTTGTACATAAACTACATTTTTCTATATTTTGCAAGATCTTTTTATTACATTATATTTATGAATAGTGGATTAGCACGGTCAAAAAATCCAAGATGTTTTTTTAGTACATGTGACTCTTTTTTTAAAAATTATTAGATCATTTTATTTGCCTGTGGCCTTTATTTTTCTTTTACTTTTGAAAGTAGGTAGACAGGAAATTTGAGTAGATAAAGGGGGTGAAGGTCAACAGCCCGGGACTCAAACCTGTGACCAAAGCCTCTGTGCATGGATCATGCTCTTAAACCCTTTGCCACTGCCGCACCCCCAGCACAATCTTTTATATTTTAGTTTTGTAATTTGTTCCTCCTAATTCAACATAGTATGTTAAAAAAGGTGTATTACAGAGTAACTTGTTAAATACAAACCTTTCAAATTTACAATGTTCTTTATGTAAAACTTCCATTGACTTTCAATGTTTTCTTTTAAATGTTTTCAGCTTAGTTTATGAGTAATTAATCTTGTATAGTATTTCTTTGTCCAAATAGAAAAAAAAAACCTTCAACTTCTCAGACCATATTGCTTTTCAGAGGTCATTTGGCAGCTGTGAAGAGTTTTATGTCATAGCCATGCAACACTGACACCGTTTATTCCACAGCTTTCAGTATTACGCTCTAGTAGGCTTGAAGTTTGTTGGTCCCTGAGTTCTTCATGAACTATTTCCTTTGAGGCAACAGTGACAGCTCAGATAAGACAGTTGGATGTTCCTACAAATAAATAACCTGAAACATACCAAAGTTGTTTTATTTTAACAATTACCTCAGACCCTCTGAGAGGCCACTCCAAAACCATGACCTGAACTTTAATGAAAGCTTGTGGATAGAATAACATTATCATTAGTATCAGTTAATGAAGTCTGCAGCATCACCTCCATCTTTGATGTCAAGGGGTTCTTTCATATATATATATTAAGCGGTGTTATTTAAAATGTTTTCCTGCAGGAGAAGGGTTCTAATGTTACTTTGTTTTTTTGTTTGTTTTATACTCAAAAAGAAAAAAAATAATATAAGAAACTTTTGAGTTGTGGAAACATTCGTTTTGTTTTGCAGCATTTCTACCATTATCTGAAACATGCAGAAACCTTCAAATCAGAAAAAAATTCATTTACAGCAAATATAATCGAAGAATCTAAATAATAAAATGCTCTGAATATTTGTTTCTTTTAAGCCTTCAATTCCCTTATTGAAACATTTGCAGTTGAACATAAATCCAAAGATAATTTTGTTACATTTTAACAGTTAGGGTTGTTTTTATTGATGTTATTACAATTAAAGGGCTTCACAAAGACCACAAACTTAAAGGTTCAGAAAGATTTAATTAGCACACAAAACCTGGGAAAAAAATTAAGCAACATCATAAGGAGATGTAATAAGTTGAATTGCAGATATTTTGATTATCTAGGTAATTTATGTTTGTTTGAAAACCTGAATGGATTAGTTAAAAATCACTCTTATGAAAAAATGAATAATAGAATTTAAATTATTAGTCATAGGACTTCCTAGTTTAGGAGTCTGCAACTAATGGCCATAAAGCAACCTGTCAATCAGTTAATCAATCAATTCTTATTAAATAGGGGTCCTCCATTACAAAACCAAGTGTTTAACAGATTTAAAATTCTCAGGCATTTTTCAGTGTTTTAATGCAATATCCAAATAGCATTCCAACAACAGAATGGCAGCATCAGAACATTTTTTAAGTTTGTTTTTTTAACCCTAAATTTTAACCCTAAATTTTTTAAACCTAAATTTGTATCCCTGCCTTTGCTAAACAGTCATATTGGCTCCAAGCAAAGGCAACAATCCCTCTTTCATTGAAAACTGTGTAGTCCCTGTTTTAGACTAAATGTACTGCTCATCTGTGCTTACTCCCATGTTGGAAACCCAAACACCTCAGACATGACGTCTTACTGTATCTAGAACAATTGCTTTAATCCAGGTCCCCTCAAAATATCAGTCGGTTACGATATCCTCTTATCACACTCAGATGTCGACCAAAAAGCTTCAAAAGGTCCAAAAGAGTTTTTTCACAATGCCTCTTATTATATGTAAACATTTTCTAATGTTTCTTGTGTCATTTGGTAAATTAGGACTTTCACTGAACTTAAAATATTTTATAATTACATAATTTTAAACACTTATAAATATGTTAATTTACAAAGTTGCCTTTTTATTCAGTAAAATTATGTTGGGTTTGAAACATTGAGTTGTAGTTAAGAAGCTTTGTCTCTTTCAACTTAAAGGTTGTGCATAATAAAATCTGAAACACATTTTTCTGTAAGCTGTTATGGCGCTGAGGTTTCCAAACTCTGCCTCTGATATGCAGCTCAGTTCCTTGCGATAGCTCCTTCCCTGGAGACTCCAGCTCCCAGAGAGACAGACAGAGTAAACCGCAATCAAGCAAAAAGCCTGAATCAGCTGAGATGGAGTAACGCCTTACCAACTCTATGTTGGCTCAACATTATTATTACTTTTTTGGATACTTATCTAGCTGTTTTTGTGGATTTAATTTGTTTTTCACTTATTGTCTGTATTCCCTCCCTACCACGATTATGTATTCCCTTCACTTAGCAGTTTTTTTAATAGATTATCCGCCAAGACATCGAATGAAGTAATAATAATAATAATAATAATCAATAAATCTTTGATATATACATACACTGCTCAAAAAAATAAAGGAACACGTTGAAAACACATCAGATCTCAATGGGGCAAAAAAAATCATGCTGTTTATTTATACTGATATGGACTAGGTGATGTGTTAGGAACAACAGGATGCCACATCATTTGATGGAAATGAAAATTATCAACCTACAGCGGGCTGAATTCAAAGACACACGAAAAATTAGAGAGAAAAAATGACGCGGCAGGCTAGTCCATTTTCCTGAAATTACATTGCAGCAACTCAAAATGCTATTCAGTAGTTTGTATGCCCCCCATGTGCGTGTATGCATGCCTGACAACGTCGGGGCATGCTCCTAATGAGACGACGGATGGCGTCCTGAGGTATCTCCACCCAGATCTGGACCAGGGCATCACTGAGCTCCTGGACAGTCTAAGGTGCAACCTGGCGGTGTCGGATGGATCGAAACATAATGTCCCATAGGTGTTCTATTGGATTTAGGTCAGGTGAGCGTGGGGGCCAATCAATGGTATAAATTTATTCATCCTCCAGGAACTGCCTGCATACTCTCGCCACATGAGGCCGGGCATTGTCGTGCACCAGAAGGAACCCACGACCCACTGCACCAGCATAGGGTCTCACAATGGGTGCAATGATTTCATCCCGATACCTAATGCAGTCAGGGTGCCGTTGTCTAGCCTGTACAGGTCTGTGCGTCCCTCCATGGATATGCCTCCCCAGACCATCACTGACCCATCACCAAACCAGTCATGCTGAACGATGTTACAGGCAGCATAAAGTTCTCCACGGCTTCTCCAGACCCTTTCATGTCTGTCACGTGTTCTCAGGGTGAACCTGCTCTTATCTGTGAAAAGCACAGGGCGCCAGTGGAAGACTTGCCAAGTTCGGTGTTCTATGGCAAATACCAATCGAGCTCCACAGTGCCGGGCAGTGAGCACAGGGCCCACTAGAGGACGTCGGGGCCTCAGGCCGCCCTCGTGAAGTTTGTTTCTGATTGTTTGGTCAGAGACATTCACACCGGTGGGCTGCTGGAGGTCATTTTGTAGGAGTCTGGCAGTGCTCCTCCTGCTCCTCCTTGCACAAAGGAGCAGATACTGGTCCTGCTGATGGGTTGTAGACCTTCTACAGCCCTGTCCAGCTCCATGGAGTAACTGCCTATCTCCTGGAATCTCCTCCATGCTCTTGAGATTGTGCTGGGAGACAAAGCAAACCTTCTGGCAACGGCATGTATTGATGTGCCATCCTGGAGGAGTTGGATTGCCTGTGCAACCTCTGTAGGGTCCAGGTAGCGCCTCATGCTAACAGTAGTGGCAGTGACCCTAGCCAAACGCAAAACTGGTGAAAAAGAGTCAGAAAAGATGAGGAGGGGACAAAATGTCAGCGGCCTCCACCTGTAAAACCATTCATGTTTTTATGGTAGTCTCGTTGTTGCCCCTCTAATGCACCTGTTGTTAATTTCATTAACACCAAAGGACCTGAAACTGATTAACAACCCCCTCTGCTACTTACCTGACCAAATCAATATCCCAGAAGTTTAATTAACGTGATGCTATACTCTGATTATAAAGTGTTCCTTTAATTTTTTTGAGTAGTGTATATATACACACTCATATACAGGTGTGGGAATTTCCAGTTCTTGATGGACATTACTCTGCAAATTTTAGTTGTGTTTTTTATCCAGCAGACCTGAATCAACTAATGAGATAATTTTAAGGACATCGGAGAAATTAACTTCTTGTTCAGTAGGTAATTCAGCCATTTGATTTAGGTCCACTGGACCAAGGACACATTTTGAACTTGTAGTATACTGGCACAAAGGATGTGTAGTATACTGGCACTAAGGATGTGCCCCCCCCCCCTTGATCTAGAAAAACACAACAATTTTCCTGCTTTTGAAAAAAAAAACATGTGTTATTCTGTGAAAGGAAACAAATCATTTAAAATGTTATTTGATAGATTAGGAGTTTTTTATCAGTATAATTTTATGTAGTTTATCATGCTGTGGTCCAAAAAGTCAAACTACCTGCTCCAGTTTTCCTGACACGGCCATGATCTTGGGTGGGTTGTGGCTGACTGGATTGTTTTCATTGTCGGCTCTGGTAGCAACCATCTCTCTGTGCTGGTGGTGGTTCATGCCCACACTGGTCTTCTCGCTGACTCCTCGACCCACAATGTTTCCACAAACATCCAGACCTGCCGCCTGCATCTGCATCTCCCTCTCCCTCTCTCTCTCCATCCTCTCGTTCTCCAGCCTCTCTCTTTCTCTCTCCCTCTCTCTCTCCCTCTCTCTCTCCCTCTCCCTCTCTATCTTCTCCCTCTCTATTCTCTCTCTCTCCCTCTCCCTGGCTCGCTCCCTCTCCCGCTCCCTCTCCCGTTCCAGCCTCTCCCTTTCCACCCTCTCCCGTTCCCTCTCCCGGTTTCTCTCCCTCTCGCGCTCCCTCTCCAGCCTCTCCCGGTCCCAGTCTCGATCCCGGTCCCGATCCCTGCCCCTCTCGCGCTGCCTCTCCCTCTCCCATTCCCTCTCCCTCCTCACAGCTACGTTCCCACAGTCCAACTGGTTGTTATTGGAGGGGGCGGTCATGGTACATTCAGTGTGGGTTGAGGAGGCTGTCTCTGTTGGCCGGTCAGTCCCAGTGCAGGTCCCAGTCCCAATACTAACACTGCCTCGCTCATCGCTTGATGCCGTTCCATCCGAAATAGTCGCCGGAGGGCGGGGCAGTCGCTCGGCGCTGCAGCTGCGGTCTGCAGGGCAACGGCGAGAGAGAGGAGGGGCTCGGGGCAGGGTGGTCCTGGTGCCCACGGACTTCATGGCAAACTCCTGCTCTCCTGCCACCCCACTGCCAACACTGCCCATAGTGGAGGTCAAAGGTCAGGGATTAGAGGTTAGGAGTCAGGATTGGGGAGGGTCACAGATACATTTGGAAGAAGTGTGGGTCATCACAACCTAATGCAGGTATTGGGGGCACACACACTAGAGGAACACAGAGAAACGAAAGCAGTTATACAATATTATATTGGCAGAATAACTAGTTATACAATATTAGGACAAATAGTGGGCTCCAGTCCACAAACAGGGGCGCCGGTGTTCCTCTGACCACAACGAAAACCACAATGGTTACAAAGATTAGTCTCAATTGTAAAACAAAAGTTAATCTGCAGAGTAGGGCCAATAATACACAGGCACCACTGGAAAAGATGTGTTAAAGCCTTAAAGTGTATTCCTCATACATATTTTTCCATTACCGATTTCTAATGATCAAGTTTCATTAGTCACAACAAGGCCTGAAACCTGGCAGACATGTATATTTAATAAATCACTTAAACGAAATCTGACAACATGACGGAGGCTACAGAGGCTAAAAGATCACAATAAGCAACTGATCTGGTCCTGATTTAAGGGAATTCAACAACAAATGTTAAACAAAATAAGTAACATCCACCTTTCTGTAAAAATGAATACAAAGCAATATCTAAGGCTTCGGAATTCCTGTAAACTACAGTTCAACCAGAGAAAATATGGAAGTAGGTCACACAGGCCTACAAGAATTACTCATCAGCAACTTATCCAGGTGAAGAATGAACCTGAACTATTTTCTAAAGCACTGCAGCCCTTACTTGTATCAGCTGAGGTCAGTTTTAACAACGTGAGGGAATGGGTAAAAATGGCGTCTGCCGGCAGCAGGGCCAATACCACTGCTGTCAAATAGAACATAAAGGCCAGTATCACGTTCATCTAGGGACAACATTTGAAAAACGTATCAACCATAAGGGGGTTGCTTGAGGGACCTCAGGGAATTGGATGGAAAATAATAAAAAGGAAATTAAAATCTATTTATTTGTATCATTATCATAATATATATATAAATTATCTTTAAACATTTACGACAAAGTACAGCTTATAATAATATATTAAGATGGAATAAGGATTCGAAACTGAACTATAAAAGCACACCATCTGTGAGAAAGGACTCTCCCACCTTCTACCTTTTGCAATAATCTACTTGTTTGAGACTAGCTGTACACTCTAAAGGTACTTAAGATAAAGCATGGCTCATGTCTACATGTGGAAAAATACATTAATATAACTCTGACAGAAACACTGAGAGACATTTGATTTCTTTGGTTTCTTATTAATTAGGAATATAATACAATGTTGATAACATGTTAGTTGATACTATTATGGTACACAGGTAATTTATAGTTGAATAGTTGCTAAAAGTGACAAACAAAATCTAAAAGTCTAAAAGATGGCCCCTGGCCATCATCTGATACTGTTAGGGGGTCTATGGTAGGGAAACGTTTGGACACCACCACCTTGACTTACATTTAACTTAAAGGTATAGTGGAGGATCATCAAAATAAATGGTCCTCCTAATTGCCATCACTTCTCTAACCACTAGGCCATCACTGGTCCGCAGGTCCTGCGCAGTGGAGGAGGAGTTACGTGACCAAGGGGGAGATCATCTGCCCGAACGGTCAGTTAACTGAGTTCACTATAAAGTCCACTATATAGTCCCCACTCTATATAGAGATTGAATTGTCCCAATGTCTGTCTTGCCTGAGTACAGGGTCCTTCTGACCTGATTCATGGCAATAAATATTTTTTTAGAAACATCTACAGTATCTCCTAGTCGGTATATTAGTGCATATTAGATGTAGAACATGTTACTGCTCTAATCTTGTGATACAACACCAGTGTCTTCATTCTGACGCTTCCTTTGATCAGCGGTAAGATGCTATAGTGGTCCTTCCTTTCTACAGCCATTGGTATCTACTGCAGCATATTGAAGAAACTCCTATAAAAAGACAAAAATCAATGTAAACTGTAGCTTTCATAAAGTTATACTTTTCTTTATTTATATTTTTAATTTTTTTTCACATATTTGACCATCTATTATTACCCAGAGTTGGAAAATAAAATAAATAATTATAGTTTAAGCTGAGAAAACAGACTGCTACCACCAGGCACTTAAGCTTATTAATTAAGTTTTCTCCAGAACTGTCATATAAGATCAAGATTGGAGGATGTCACATCATAATGTTGCACCAAAATGACTACAGCCAGCTCTGCCCACAGAGATAAAACGTTATGACAGCTCAATGGGGGTTGTTGCCATCCAGAGATAACAATTTATTCACTTTAGAGGACTAAATGGATCTTAAATGTAATATTTATACACAAACATCCATGTTTGTCCATGAGCAACAACAAGGTCTTGTGGGGTTTTCCAGATTTATATTGTTATAAAAATAATCGCAATTGTCTTCGTTAATGTATCTGGAGATAAATCGTACTGTGACATGTGTCATCATAGGTGGTGTTTCGCCATATTTTTGCCAATTCACACATGTGGTAATTGTACTATAGAAATCAAAGAACTTTTTTTTTTTTTTTTGGAATACCTTCATTTAATGATAAAAAAAAAATCCAATGTTGATAAATAATTATTGAAAAAATCAGAAGAGGACCAATAATTACTATGCAATGCAATCTCTTAGAACCTAAAATGTATTAATTTTTATTCTTTTTTTTTTCTTTTTTTTAAATGACCTCCCTAACTTCTTAAATTACTCTCAACAACAGCAAACTATGTGCCAATCCCATGTTTGGAGTATTGTCAGGGACCGTTTTGTTTACACCTTTAGAGATGTCAGCATTTTCATTTTACTACTGGGACCCTAACTGGTACTTTAACTGCTTTAAACCCAAAACACCCAGCAGAATCACCACTGCCCTTTCGTTTAAGTACCGTGGAGACTGTATGAGCCTGTTGATTTATTTCTAATGGGGCACCTTTGTACAGTGCATTTCATTATAAACTAGTTTAGATTTCAGTAAACAGATTGGTGGCTTATACTAGGAACCTTTTACAATAGAACCACACAAAAAAAAATTCTGAGTGGTCCAAGATAAACTATGCCTCCACTTCTAAGGAAGATGTTATGAAACAAAAAGACTAAATGATAGATTTTCTAGGAATTAAATCAACATATATCTTAATGTGAATCGTAAAAAAGTCACTACTCCAAATGTTATGGAGGCAGTGGGTTCTGTTTTACATTATTTTTTTTCTTTCCGCTATTTTCAACAAGAAATATGCAAGATCCTTTTTACGATTCAGATCTACAAGAATTCATGGATCCCGTCTCCACATAAATAACAATAAAACAAAGTATCTTACAATAAAACATTGTTTGCCTACATATCCATGAGAGTTTTGGTCCACATGGCAGTTTGAACACTGCTTAACTCGAGACTGTGTAAAGTCCCCTCTGTGTGTGTGCTTAAATCTTACAATCTGTAAAGCCTAAATGCTAAATAAATCTATTTAAAAATAAAATGCATAATTGAATTTTGTCATTTTCTGTCCAATTGTTACCTTGACATAAATGATTGTTTTGCTTTAAAGCTTTATGCACATCTTTACCAGCACTCCAAGGAATACAGATCCAAATACAATTCCTTTTTGCACAAGTGAATCAAATCACTAACTGCTCAAATTTTCCATCTATTAACACCAAATGGGACAGGAAATACAGCTGACCCCCCACCATACAAACCCCCAGTACAGACACACGCACATACAGAACAAAAAAAAAAAAAAGCAAAAAACAGCAAAAAAGCACACACACAAAAATAATCCTTAACACAAGCTCTTTAATTACCATAATATTTAGTGAAGATTGTTACCTCATGTTTTCCCTCACATCACTTATCATAGACAGGGTTTAACATCCACCATTGTCTCTCTTTTAACAAACATATCTTTACCTTAAACAACAAAAATAATGCAATAGCTGTTTTTACAAACTATACTAGTAAGGCATCCTCTGTTATCTCCAACATGGTGTGCACATTCAGGAAAAGCAAATGGCTTTGCCTATACTCAGTTTTCAAATCAACCACCTAGTCAAGTAGGGCTATTTTTTTTTTTAAATATAGCAAATAAACTCAACACTTCCATTCAAGCATACCTTTGTTGAGATTCAGACTATAAGCTTTGTCATTATACTAGAATCAATGTTATATTAAACAGTTTGACAGGCAAGATGCAAAAGTTCTTCCTGACAAAAATAATATTAAATCAAATTCTGAGCAATACCTTTTGGTCATTAGGTTAACTGATTATTTGTTTGAAAATATTCTATAAAAACCCAACTCATAAAAATACTGGTAATGAGGCACCAGTTTCTCCAGGTACAGAAAAAAGCATTATGTGTTTGAAAGCCATATAAATTCTGGTATACCTCTAATAATTTGCAGGGAGTAATGATTGTATAACAACTGGTTTTACCAGGAGTTAACATTTTTTTATTTCAAAATTCTTTACTTTTTATATATAAGTAAATGTCTTGATTTGGTTCCTATAGTTTTACGGCATTCTGGACATTTTAGAAAAACACATATACCTTTAAACTAGTTAATAATGTATGTATAATCCATAAACAAAAGAAACAAGACTGAGCTGAAGAATTTCAGAGTGTGGTAAAGCATCAATTAACTGCCTTTTTTATGTCTGGACTAACAAAACAAGCTTTACTTAAAAAATCTTTAGACTATATTTACTAAATAATGACTAAATTATCTTTTCCAAAATACTTTGCATTCTTTAACCTAAATATCTGATGGATCAAATGGTAAACAACATGTAATGCAGATAAAAGACAATTTTCTCTATTACACAATATAAACCAAACTTTATTTACTACCATTATTAGGGTTTTGCCCCTTAGAAGACTAAAGAAGAAAGAAAGTCATTTTTAAAAATTTAATTTCTTGCTTTATTGTTTTGACATTGACCTGAAAAATGGTCAATAACATTCCAGACCATCGAGACTGATCCGGTCCTGTTCAGCTCTTTTTTATAGACAAGAACTTGATAATACCTTGTTTTTTACTTTTGATTTGCTTTACGCACAAGTAGGACCAGGCAAAAAAAATCACGTTTTATCTGTTTATCTAATTCAGTGGATATGGAGATTTTATTATGAGAAAACATGGATTTTTTTTCACCAATGCACTCCTTGTGGTGCTTTATGTCACAGTCTTGGTTCTGTTATGTTTTCTTTTGAGTATTCAGTTTAACTTTGTTCCATGTTTTCTAGTTTTATTGGTTTAATTCCTATTTTGTTGTTTTGTGGTTATATTTCAGTTCTCAGGTTTTTATTTGTTGTCCTCTGCTGCCCTCTTGTGTTGGTCTCCTTTTCCCTAGCTCCTTAGACCGCTCTCTTCACACCTGCTCCCAATCTGCTCGTTAGTCCTCTCTTTGTTCAGTCTCGCATAAATACTCTCCCTGTGCAGTTCCTCAGTGCTGGTTCCTCGTCTAACTTCCTCCAACTCCGTCTTACTGTGTCTTCCTCGTCGTGATTGTTTTCCCCTGATGTCTCAATGGTTTCTGGTTTGTTTTACCTTTTTCGTGTTTGATTTTTGTTGTCTGTTAACCTTTTATTAAATCTAAAAGAAACTCACCTCTGCCTCCCTGCCTCTGCATATGGGGACTCAAACCACAACCAAATCCTGACACCTTAGACTAGAGTAAAGCGAATTTTTGTTCTTAGATATTTACTCACAAATAATAAACTAGCTCAATATCTAGTCCCAACGGTTGGAAATGTTTTGCATGTCATATTTTCATTGAAACAAACGGCAGGACTGCTAACTTGTTTACAAGCATGTTTCACTACGTTTAATTAGTAGTACATTGAAATCTAAATATCCAAAACAGAATATATGTATGTATGAGGTTTCATCCAGAGAAATTAATAAATCAATTAATTGGAACTGGTATGCAAAACTGAGATTTCCATCAAGAATCACACCCATGCCTATGGTTTGGGCTGTTAAACAAGTGATGTAAGCTAGCTTTTTCCACAAGAAAACCACTTTTGTTATGATTTTTGAAGTTACAATGGCAAAGCATTTTTTTTAAATGAGGTAAAAGAATTTGGAGTTAGTCGACCTTCTTCGTTTTCCTCATCCAATTTGTGTAAGGCACCACTACTACTGGCAACCACACAGGACAATGCTGCCTCTACCTAAAACTAAATAAATACCATTTTACTGTTAGTGTAGTAAGGCTAATGATTTCTATATGTTTTTGACAGCAGATTTAACAAGTTTTATGTTTGGCATTTATGTTTCTTGAGATAAGAGGAACTGTAACTTCTGCTATAGAGAAGAAATAGTTCAGACACATCTTTATTTGAAATAGGCTGGTGCTTATTCTGCTTTCACATCACAGTCTGCTCTGGTAGGTGGATTCCTTATTTAACTTTTATTTTGTAAATGGATTACAAACATGTTGAAAATCCTGTAAAAATTTTGTGTGACATAAAAAAATAAGATCATAAAATGTTAGGAATGAGAAACTAGCCACAGGTATCCACACCCTTAAACCAAAGCTGTGTGGAAACACCTTTTTTTTTTTTCAGGTTAAGCATAGTTAAGAAGATGTGGGGAAAAAAAGTCCACAGTATTGTATCCAGTTGAAACCAGATATTTATAAATACTTTAAGAAATGATAAATTATCAGTTTTTGGTCAATGTCTGAGATAAAATCAAATGAAACTGGCAAAAGGACAGAAATTATTTCTATTTGCTAAATACCAGAATATCGAGAGATTTTATTTTCTGTTAGTTTCTCTAACTAGAGATGTTTAATGTACTGTATCACTATGCTTTTGAAAAGTCCTGATATTGCGGTCATGGGTTTGTTTCTAACAGGTTGATAAACAACATTTAACTTAAATGAAGGCTCCCCTTTGGGGTCTATTATTTACAAGTACAGTACCGGACTAATGAAAAGATACCAGAAAAAAATCTCAGACCCTCATAAGTATGAAACATTCTAGGGTACAATTTCCATGTGCCTTCTGTATAATTTCCACATTTGCTGTTTTAAACAAATGCATGCAAATATATTTCAGGAGAGAGATAGTCCATGTGTCCCAAAGATGATGGTTTTTGGTGTCAAATGTGCAAATCTACTCTAGAACAAAATCAAATCCCCATAAAGTACAGCAGAGATGTCCAGATACCGATGTTGCAGCCTGGAGTATGGAAAAATACCAATATTGACCCAATATGATATCAGCATGAATCTTACATTCTATCATTATTCATTTGAATCGTGTAGTGTTAGAACAGGCTCAGTGAAGCACTATTACTCAAACAGAGAACAATAGTCAACAATAATAGGTAATGAGAACAACTGACCAATGCATTATTTACCAATGGGCTACATGGAAGCAGAGTGTTTTTATCAGCTTGCTCATATCAAAGATTTTAGATGCAGGCTAATGTATTTCAATATTTGTGTTTTTGTTGATATTGCTCCAATTTCTGATATCAAGCCCACTCAGGGACAAATACCTTACTTCTGAAGGTAATTTGTGCTGTCTGATGATCTAAATGCATGCACATGGCTTTGACAAAATAACACTACATCTGAATATAAATTCAAAGGAATATTGTGTTTTCTTAAGGATCTACATTTGTAAATTGCACCTAGTAAAAGCAGGGAGAGGAAAAGATAACAGACCTCCAAGAATGGAGCATTGTGGTATCCTTTGGTAAAGGGATAATATCGATAAGAAATTAATATATATCAGCTTTTAGAGCACTAGCGCTGTAGGAGCTTCTAATGCATATCACAGAATAGATGACGTTATGAGAAAAGAATATCATGTGGACTAGAGTCCTGCACGGGTCAAGTTTTACCAACCCGCACCCGCCCGAACCCGTTAGGATGACTACCGAACCCGACCCGTCACCCGCGGATATCTTCAATTCAAATCCGAACCCGACCCGACCCGTTGATATTTAACCCGCAACCCGACCCGTTAACACATCAAGTAATAGGCTATAGTACGCTGTGCTGCAGAACAGCGCCATTAACACTGCAGCAGACGTGTATGCACTGACTGTGGCCTTTTTGGAGGGAAGTCCCCACACTACAACAAGGGTGACCCCAGACAGTGCCTGATCTGATGTCCATAACAATAGACACGCATAAAAAAAAAAAAAAATCACCAACTACCTGCCCGCACTAAAAAAAATATCCGCCCGACCCGTTTATTTTTATTTATGTATTTTTCACCCGCAAAAGAGCCTTTTTGCGGGTGACCCGGGTACCCGACCCGTTGCAGGACTCTAATGTGGACATAATGAGGCAGCCTTCCAAAACATTAGCCGGAAAGTTAAAGCTTTGGTACAAAGGTGACTTCTAACAACTAATGACCCAAAGCGTACAGTAGAAAAGGGGCTTATAAGAACACCTAAGTTAAACTTTTGGAGTTGATGCAAAGTTCTCAACCAGGAAGTGAAAGTTTGTGCAAAACTGTTTATAAATAGTATATGTAAACCTTTTGATTTATATAGTACTATGGCACAATGAGGACAGTCATGTGCCATAGTATGTGCCATGTGCCATGTGAAGAAAATGGTGGACAATGGTGCGAAAATATGGGCATTTCTCCAAAAATAAAAGGATAAAAGATGGAAACTAACAAGCAAGGCTACCATACTATCACACTGAAGGGGGTGCAACAAGTTTTGTCAAATATTGGTTGTGGTATAAATTTGATTTACAGAAACAAGAGAAAATCTCACAATGTCTTATGGAGGAATTCTAAAAGGTATGTTTGGCACAGAAACAGCTCATTACTAAATTAACAACTGCATTACCATAGTGAAACATGGTGGTGGCACTATCATGCTTCTTCAAATGAAACTGTGGTTGTAGTCATGTGAGAAGAAATTAATACCTCAGAATATGAGTTTAAAAAAATGCAAGAAACCTAAATCCAATTTGCAAAAAAAGCTAAAGTTGAACACAGTTTAAAAAATGCATTCGTATCAACAAAAGAAGGGTGTCACCATAATAAATATTGTTTGAAAAAGATCTACAGTTCTGTACAGAAACAATGCATACAGGCACCCCAAATAAATCTAAAGACAATAAATGTCCTAACACTCTAATAAATTATGGGATTTTTTTGTAAACAGAATGGACAAAAATTCCCAAATCAAGATGTGACATGATAATAGACTTCCCAAAGAACGTGTGTAGGGTTGTGCATATGTATGCAACCAGGTTATATATGTTTTTTTTTTTACACATATCCCTGAGAAGCTGTTTTATTTTATTATTATTATTATTATTATTTTTTACAGTTTATAATACAAAGTCAATAAACCCCTATTCTCATAAAATGTTTTTATGCAATCAAGTACTACAATAAGTCCTGCAAATGATAACTTTAATATTTTTGGCCAGTATGAAGAAAACTATAGAAAATAGTTAGCTCTTAAATAAAATCCCTATGAACTATATTTGTGGCCCTCATTATATTTCTCCAAACAAATGTGTCTTTAATGGTAGCCTACAGGACAATAAAATGAACATGCAATTAAAGGAAACAAGGGCAGTGTCATAATTTGCAAATTATGACACAAATTATGACTGCAAAATGCTCTGAAAAGATATATATTTTTTCACTATAGCTGTAGATCAATGGGGTATGCTCTTAGATTAACTGTACCTCTTGTTAAAAGGCACTGCAAGTTACAAGATGCTTAATAAACGGTATATGCATGCATTTAATTGTTTATAATGGATTGTGTAAATTGCAAACAAACAATATTTAAAAGTTACAAGAAAAAGATGATAGATAGATAGAT
>NW_015150600.1:465395-482840 GCF_000732505.1 Cyprinodon variegatus
ATTCTGAGAAAAAAGGTAAGAATTCTGATTTTAAAGTCAAAATTCTATCTTTTTTCCCATATTAAACTGAAATAATATTTAAAAATCAGTAAAACTTTTTTTTTTTCAGTGGCCCTAATCCTCTACTGTAGTATTGTACTCTTTACTTTTAAGTGAGTAAAAAAATGATAAAATGTCACTACTCTTACCTGGCAACTCCATTGGATGGAAATAAGCTTGTTTTAAACAAATATGCTCCATTGAGAGATACACTTCTTTTTTTTTGTACTCAGGGTATATTGGTTAAATTTTTTTTTTCCATCTGCTGAATCTGTCTAGTTATTTGGAAGTTGAGTGAAAATACAGTAAACAGTAACTGTAGTTTAACCGATTCTTACAAACTGTAACTATTGGTTTTGTAAGTTTTACAACTCCATTAAATGTATTTTGAATAGTGTTCATTTCATCTACATGTTTCTATTATTTCGTTGTATGTTGTGTTTATTTTATTTATTTTTTTTAAACACATTTTTCAATCACTGAGCATTTTGCTCAGTTTTACATTGTTTTCTTATGATCACGGGTAGTGAGTAGATCAGCTACACAGTTTTTGAATAGTCTTTTATTAAATACTTTTACTTGAGTAATTTCTTTAAAGGGTAAATTTTACTTTTTCTTGAAGTGGTTCTACTAGTAAAATTTTAGTGTACTCCACCCACCTTTGACAGTGCTAACCAAAGTAATTGACAGTAAATGAAAAGAAAAACAAAATGTAAAACGCAGCATAAGTGTAATACAAGATAATAAGCATCCACATAATAAATCAAATAAAATCACAGTCAAAAGTGTATTTTGAGTCTGTCCAATGTGTTATTATGTCATTACACAGTTTTTTTGTGCAGTGTCTGGAAATGCTCTGTCACATCTAAGTTTTAACAGTCGCTAAAATGAATAAAAGCCATTAGTCTGCCTTAGAGAGTCACATGCCTTATATGGATACAGCAGCTCTTAAAAAAATCAAAAAACCTCAACAATCAAATTACTTAAAATTAAAAAAGGGATTTTAAAAATACATTTGAAAGTTTTTACCAGCCAGCAAAGCAATGCTGACAGTAGTAATGTGATGGAGTAATGTGATTTTGTCATAAACGAGACAGATTCAGGGCGAGTCAGACAATGGGAAGATTCAAAATATTTAATGACAGAAATGATAAAACAGAACAGAAACGTGGGCTGCTGAGGATAATCGGACTGCAGCGGCTGCAGGGGGGCAGGGCACATCCCATCACTGGCACACTGGATGTGGGAGAAACACAGGTGAGTGACCACAATCATCTGACAGGTGATTATTATCCGAGTGAGTCACTTACCCAGTTTAACAGTTCAGTCCATCCTCCCTGAGGAAGGCAAGATCCGGCCGATGGACTGCCAAACGAGATATGGCTCAGAGCCACCCATGTGTCCCCGATGCAGCAACCCCAGTGAGCGGGCAGGAGACCAATCCAGGTCAGAGAACCTGTTCAGAACTGGACAGTCACGAGATCCAGGAGTCTGTAGCCTGACCAGGAGTTCTGATCCAAACAGGACCAGACTGATTCAGGGTTCCAGGAATCCTCAGAGTGTTCAGGCAGGTTCAGAGTTCTACGAGTCCAGCAGCGAGCTCTGACAGACACGCTCAGATGAAGACAGGCAAGCTCAGTGGTAAAGAGGAACATAGACAAGACATGGTACCAGGATAAATGCCGAACTTTAAACTGGTCTCCAGCTTGGAGCCAGGCTTACAGGAATTAAAACTGACCTTCCCCGCGAGCCGAGCCAAAACCCTGAGGGCTTGGCAGAGAAGAGCCGGGAGACACACACCAAACTCTTAATCCACTGGCCTCCAAGACGTAGGACATGAATCAGGAACTTAACTCTCATGAAACAAACATAAATTACTGAAAGGAAAACATAATATAAATAAAAAAAGAATTGACAAATAATGATCTGGCCCCGGTAGCTGCGTTGAACCATCGAGGGAGCAAGTGGTCCATCACACTTTGGCACTCCAAGTTGCAGAAGGACCAAACCTCCACCTCAGCTGGAGGTGCAGCATCAGCCTCTTGTCATGTGACAGAATTTCATAAATTAGGAGGATGATCAACACCAACAAGGCTGCATGTCCAGATATATTGTCAGCTTAGAAGCTAAAAGCATCTGGCAGCAATTACAGCCTGAAGACTTTTTTATTTAGCAAATGGCTCAAGCTACAGATAGTTTGGACAACTCTTCATTGCAGGACATCTTAAGTTCCATCAGGCTGGGCAGCAGACGTCCTGATCACAGCCATTTTCAGATCTCTCTAAAGATGTAAAGAATCAGATCCAAATCTAGACTCTGGCTTGGTCACACCAGCAAAGTGGTTCTAAATCCAGTCCCTTCAGATCTTAGCTGTGAGCTCTGGGGCTTTGTCTCAGTCTGAGGTAAGGAGCACAGTGGAGCAGGTACTCCCTCAGCTCTCTGTATATTGCTGCATTCATCGTTTTCTCTGTCCTGACTGGTCTGCCAGTTCCTGCTGCTGAAAAAACAACAACAGCATGATGCTGACACCACCATGCTTCACTGCAGGAAAATTATTGGTCTGGAGATAAGCCACATTTCCTCCAAACATGGTGCCAGGCATTCACACTAAAGAGTCCAGTCTTTGTCTTGCCAGACCAGAGACGTAATTCATGCTGCCATGTTCCTTTGTATTAAGGAGCGACTTCATCTGAACTTATAGAAGGACAGAAACCTCGCTCCAAAAGAGGAACACTGGAGCTCACATAAAAAATTATCAGTGTCATTATAGGGTGTTGTTTGTTGTATTTTCAGGAGAGAGATTAATATAATATTGTAGCGGCAATCCAGCTCCTTCAGTCTCTCCTGTACCACATGGAAAAACTATCTAGCAAGGAAGACCAGATAATATTCTTCAACTTATATTGTTTAATAAAAGAGAACAAAAATAAGAGAACATCCACATTCTCATAATATAAACTTGGTCAAAAACTGTGTTGTTTTCCCCTCTGTTCTTACATACAGCAGGTACAAGCAAACAAACAGAAAACACGTATAGAATTACAGCATGCAGGAAGCCCAAAAATATGCATTTCAAATTGCATTTCTATATTCTATCTTTTTAATGTTAGAGTTTGTAAACTTATTATTATAATATTGACAACAAAAATGTATCAATCTTGTTTTTTAACCTTTTTATGGCTATAAATGAATTTGCCTCAAATTTGCTCTCGCAATCTTTTAAAATTAAGGATTTAACTAAATGTGGAAATTATGGATCTGGTGAATACTTTCTTGAAATGATGTAAATTATACAAACTTACTAAATGTCTGGAGGTAAACCAGATATACTGTATGTATATGACAGTAATAATGGTTGATCTGGGTATTGAATTAATAAAATGCAGACTTTTGCAGCACTCGTATGACCTGGCCTAGATGTCCAGAAGGTGGCAGTGTTGTCTCAGCTGGCAAACTGTTGCAAGCACATCACTACAGAAGTGTTCCAGATGTCACTGTGTGGCGCTGTGATTCTTTTAGTTACACTGAAACCAGTTTTTTGTGTTTTGCTTAACTTAGAAAAATGCAGTTTCATTTCTGATGATTCTCCAATTATGTTTGTGAGACACGTAAACTAAAGACCGTACATGCTTTTAAAAAAATGATATTTTTTTCAGGAGATATATTTATTAAGTGGAATTTATTAACTTTTACGAAATAAAAGATTTTGTAATTATGTATATTGTACTTAAACATATTTTAGGAATGTTTTTTGTTAACATATTATCAACAGGATGGTATGAACTGGTTCTTGGCTAGTTGTTCTGATAGTATTACTGCGTCCTAAAAAATTAATCAAGTCCTGATTTTTGTCTAGGGTGGATGACCGTACTTTAAATTGGTTCAAACATTTCAGATTCTCCAACTTTAAAACTCACATTAACTTAATGTCTGCATGATTCATTAACTTTAGATTCATGATTCATGATTAATTAACTTCAGATTACATTCCTGTAAATATCTTCACTTCTTTGGAAAGTACTTTTAGGTTTGGGGAAGCCCTTTTTGTAAACCATACACATAATTATCCCAGTTTAAACTAATAAAAAAAACTTTATAGCAAAAACATACTTGTAATGTAAAAGTTATTGAGGAACAAGCCAATGGCAGAAGCATCATTTGTGGAGGACAAATACTGAACGTATCAGAGCTGCATTTGTTTATATTCATTTGCAGTAAGAAGAGCACAATAGTAATGTGATTTACCATTAAAAGCTAAAACTAATTCTAATAACATATAATAATTAACAACAGTAATTGTCCAATACCTGAAAATTTTACCTGTGCAATAATTTATATGATAACCTTTACCTCTGGTTTAGTTGATGACATCAGTATTTACTATGTTTAAACTGTATTTCTGTTTTTACGTTTGTAGATATTGCAAAGTTTTATAGATTCTGAATTTCATCCATTTGTTTGTTTTATTCAACACAATCTTAGCCAGGGACAATGGTGTCAAATACTCTCTTGGTTGAAAACTTAATGCATAATATCTACTTTGCATTTAATATAAAAGCCATGTTCACCAGACTTTTCCTTAGGTCAAATTAAACAGATAGAGTATAAATAGAAAGTTGAGTTCTACTCTAGGTGGAGCTAATAACATGGCATGAGGTGTCAGGAAATTAAACTGATTTCTTTTTGGAGGCTGCCCATTTGAATATTTCCTTATTCCTGCTGCAAAAATGGATTTCCATGTCGACTGTTGGGTTTGGATTGTTGGGTCTTCTCAATGAACATCCATTGAAATCAGAAATTGCATAGTTTTTCCTTTAGTGTGGTTATGAAAAACATATTTGTGAAATTCTGTTTCGTAAATCCATACAGAAGAGCGGAGTAAAGATTTCAAATTGCAAGTGGCCATCTCAAAGTCAAGAAAAACTTTCCTGGGAAGTGTGAGTGATGTTGTTTAGCTCACCATGAGAGTATAATATCAAATGTGATCAGTTCTGTCATGTCTTGTGTGGCAACAGGAAACCTAAAGCATGTTGCAGAAAGCACCAGAAGAGAGTGGAGTGAATGAGATAGAGCAGATCTGTTTCTATCAATGTCTGGCAGCTGTTCAACAACACCTCAGGTCCTGATGGACAGGCCCAACTGAGAGACAAAAATAACCCTAAGGGAGAGGGTATCTACAAGGCACTGATTAGAGGGGTGTGTGAAATTCTTCCATGTTATTAGACACATTATTCAAACTAAAACACTAAAACCTAATCTTGAAATTATGAAATGGGGTCTTAGTGGTGATTTTTTCACAAAGTTATAGCTGTTATGCTAACATTTCTGTTTAGTGTAAGGATTTTAGTTTTGGGGCTTCTAACATGGTCAACCCATTCTCTTAGTCTCTTGGTACAGTTCAAGTGGTGCACAGCTATTTTAGTTCCTCATGGGAGGAATGTCCAGTTGTCACTGAAGACGTAGCGGTCTGTGAGATCACCAACTATCTTTCAGAGTAAAACCTTTTACTCAACTCAAACATCCGATTATTTATTCGAGTCTCAAGAAGAGGAGTATCCGATATGGAAAACGTGGTCATATTTGACTCTCCTGGGAAAGGAAGGGGTCTGAAGGCAACCAAGGAATTTTGGGCTGGAGATGTAATATTCTCTGAGCCCAGTCTTGCAGCCGTTGTATTTGACAGGTATGATCTAGTCTGAATTACGCGGTTAGGTATTTAAATGTGGTCATTCTGAGGACAGCTGAGCAGTAAATTAGTATATGTGCTTCTTATAATTATGATAATTATTTTATAAATATTATTCTAAGTAATTATTTAGCATTGTTTAAACATCTCATACATAACATCTAATAGATTTAAATTTTTGAAGATCCTACAGGTAGATTAGTGAATCTATAACCACTGCTTAAGGTGCAGTATTTTTATACAGCATGACCTCTTATTATCAGTTTACCTTCAATAAATGTTGTTTAAACAACAACATACTAGTGTTGATCATTTAGTGTTTTATTATGTCATTTATTTGCTCCATATCGATGCCATTCCTATCCCAGAAGTGTTTGTAATCTTTATAACAGACAAACATGAAGGAGAATATAATCTCAACTCAAAGTCCTCTTAGTTTTTCATTAAAGTAATCAAGTTATCTGGTGGGTGAAGAGTGTTGTATATTAAAACGATTAGAAATTTAGATCCGATTTAACTCGGGTGCTTCAATCAAAAACAGGTGCAAACATCGACCTTAATCGAAACAGAAATAGAGGGGAAAATATTATGTACTTTCAGTAAAAAAGCAAATGTGAGGAGTAGTTAATTGTAATTTTAAATGTTTACTTATTTATTTTTGGTTGCAGCCTTGCAGAGCGCATTTGCCACAGCTGTTTTCGCAGGCAAGAAAAGCTCCAGAGGTGTGGTCAGTGCAAATTTGCTCATTACTGCGACCGAACCTGCCAGCGTGCCGGGTGGGCTGAACACAAACAAGAGTGCAGTGCCATCAAGGCCTATGGAAAAGTACCAAATGAGAACATCCGGTAGGTGGAAGCCAGAAAAGGAGAAGAGGATTCTTTTTTCTGTTCGTAAAGACTTCATACGACAAATAGCTTTACCATCTATCAACCACTTTAAGAAAAATATTTTGCTAAAATAATAAAACCAACAAAAACATGTTTAGAAAAGAATTTTGTGTATTAATCGTTTGCTGATAATTTCAAATTGCCAAGAAGGCACACCACTAAGACAACCTAACACTGGTAAAAGAGGACCCTATTCTATTCTATTCTATTCTATTCTATTCTATTCTATTCTATTCTATTCTATTCTATTCTATTCTATTCTATTCTATTCTATATGAAAATGCATGCATTGACTTATGTAAGTCAACTGAAAACACAACAAACATTTTTTGAAAGAATTAGGTGTTTCTTCAAATAAGGCCAGAAGTACCAAGTATAGCTATATGAGTAAAAATATGTGACCTTTAGCTTAATGAAGGGAAAACATATGTTTTTCATAGTAACCAGTAATATAGTCTTTATAATAAATTTAACCAAAACATGTAGCACAGATACTGAGCATATAAATTGTGAAGTGAAAGCAGTTTAGATGAAATGTAGATATAGTCAAGAATATCGAAAGATTTAGCCTGAATAGGTTTTTCTTTACATATAGATTAAGACAAGCCATTTCTGTTTATATAAAATCCTTTCTAACTTTCTGCTTTCACTTTATGCTCAACATTGTCTCTGGAAGCAAGGTTATCAACCTGCAAATATCTCATAATCAGTGGGATGAAACTTTAAAAAGGTCTAAACATGTGGTAGAAAAATTAATAACATATAATTGTTTTTCTCTATTTTATTTTTTATTAAACAAACTCAAAATGTGTTTTTCACAAAAAGAGCATATGTTGCATCACACACAGATGTTCAGAGTTCAACAACTGCACAACTCAGAGTAGAGCCAGTTAAATAACATGTCATCTGCTTGATAAGTCATTTGTACCAAAGCAGATGCCTGGCTTATTTTCATTTCAGAAGTGGTGCATTAATTAATGAATGTGTCTGTGTGGAATCTTTATGTCAGTTTCTACAATATTGCTATTTGTAGAAGATCTAGATATAGGGGAATAATCCTTTTCATTCTGACTAATATATTTACATCTTTTGCCTATAAGGTAAAATATGGGCTGTGACAATGAGTCACATGTTTCTGAAAATAACTGCTGCAGTGGACCGACTACCATGTCAATACTCCTTAAAGGCTAAATTTGATTTCACTGTCAAATTTCCAAATGTCTTTTTCTTTGCTTTTCCTGTGCCTGTACAGGCTGGTTGCCCGCATTATGTGGCGCCTGGATAAGGAAGGGAGTTTAGTGTCTGACATGCAGCTGACCACGCTGGACGAGCTGGAGGACCACCTAAATGACATGCAGGATGATGATTTAAAGGAACTCAAAGTGGACATCCACAACTTCCTGGACTACTGGCCCCGAACCAGCAAGCAGCACACCATTGATGACATCTCCCACATATTTGGAGTGGTGCGTCCTGTTTTTATATCATTTTAAGGTGAAAAACTCAAAAGGAAAAGCTTTTATACAGTGACCAGAAAAATACTGGGATGTACAAGAGTTCTGAGGGGGCACATTTAATTGATTTTGTTCTATTAAATAGTTGTGGCTCATAATATTTGATTAATTGCAGGAATTTCAGGTAAAATATTAACATAGTTTTGTCGAAAGAACAACTTATAAAGTTTGCCTATTACTCAAAATCAGCCGTAGTTATACCGTATAATATAATCAGTTCAATCAACTTATGTTCTCATTGGCAGAGTTTTGTGTTTTCAGCTCTATTAAAAAGCACAGCAGGCTGACAATATCATTCATTAAACTTTTATTGCAGCATTATAATTAGTATCAAGGTCACTAACCTTTTATATGAGCAGGAAAAGGTATCTTTAGTGCAGATCAGGTGAATTTTATAGCGTTCATCCCATTTATCTTCTAAAAGAGAAATCAATGTATTTAATCTAGAAAATTAAGGATCTAAATTCAGATGCAGCTGAGGTCAAATGGTCTTTTAGCCTATTGGTATGTAGGTGCAATACCAAACAGGGATTAGAGCATAAAAGGAAGAGGATGAACAGATTAGAGCATGAGGAATTTGTTTGATCACTTTCTATTCTTGAATATGTTTGATGTGCTTTATGTCAAATGTTGCAGATCAACTGTAACGGCTTCTCTGTGAGTGACCAGAGGGGTCTTCAGACAGTAGGAGTTGGACTTTTTCCTAATTTGTGCTTAGTTAACCATGACTGCTGGCCAAACTGCACTGTGATTCTCAATCATGGCAGGTAAGTAAAAAAAGAAAAGAAAACAACTACTCTGACAATGTTTTATGGTTTTCTGTCTGGATCTGCAGTCAGAGCTAAAGTCAGCTTAAGTATTTGTCAACTTCAGATTACTTGTTTGTCACAAAGGTTTCAACAATACATTTTTGTATCAGTCTAAGATATCCTAAGTAAATACAAAATGTAGTTTTAGGTGAGGATTTCAAATATTCAATAATTTTTATTTTTTTTTACCAAAACCCACCAAGTCCCACCTATGTGTGAAAGGTATCCCCAAAATACTGGTCTGTTCCACTGCTGGAGAGAATGTGTGCCCTGACGTATTTCTAAAAAGCAACAATTTTTTTTCCTGTTACTGATGAAGAATTTTGTTCAATTTTGGTCTTTTTTGTAACAGAGTTCTTGTAGTTTAGACAAACTAGAGAGTTTTCAAAGAATGACTGACATATTCAAGGTCAAACTAAATGAAATTTAAACCTGGCCTCTGACTGGACCTTATAAAAAATTTAAATATATATTTATTTTAAGACAGAAGTGTGGAGTTGATGGTTATCTTTATATCATCTTTAGGATTTTCTTCTTCTTAGTTGTATTAATGATGTCCGGTTGTGCAGGTTCTGAGGAGCAAAGCAGCCACGGACCGTATGTCTTAACCTGAACCATTTAAGACAGTAATGTGCTAATTTTTATACGAAATCGTAACTGAACAGTTTTCGATGACTGGACAGATCTCCATCCAGCAATACATAGTTTGATAGATGGAGATCTGTAATGAATGCTCTACTGATGGGTGAACTGATTCAGATAGTTTTTTTTAAAAGAGGTAGATGAGTCCGAGTAGGTTTTTTGCTTATTATAGGAAATCATTTCTAGAAAATACTTCAATCTGTGGCCAGGTCATTACTATGCTACAAAAAAAAAAAAAAAAAAAAAAAAAAAAAAAAAAAAAGGTGGAAGTAATCGTCTGGGAAAAATAACATTTTCAAAGCACTGTAGCTGTAAAGGACTCCAACTTAAAGGAAAATAAGCCCCATTGTTATTGGAGGTTTCCATGTGTGCCCCTGTTGTTTTTGTGCTATAAGAAGTTTGTTTATGTGCAGTTTATGTTTCTGTCAGGTGTTATTTGTTGTAAAACTGCTTCCTGTTTGTCTTTCAGTCAGTCGGCTGTGAATACCATATTTCATTCTCAACGGAGGTGCGTTACCTCACCTTAAATCTTTCTATATAGAGGGTAGAACATTTCATTCTAATAAACACATTCACATAACCCCGATCAAGTGTTTGTGAAAATCAAACATTTTTGTTGATTCTCTGGTGTGCACTCTGGTCACTGTGACTCCATCTTCTCCTAGAAACATCAACTTGAATGCGCTAACCCTCAATTACAACAAAATGCTGCCATAAGGCCTCTTTCCTCATTTATCTTCTTCATTTTACATATTTTACCTAACACTGTTTTACCTGCACTACAGAATTTTCATTTTATATTGGACTTGTATTCAGTGATACATTTCACTGTTAGCTCATGTCTAACATTACATAGCATGTAAATACAGTTTTGTTTAAAGGTGCTGTCTTAAACCATTTGAAGCAATGTTTTTGTTTACCAGCAAACCAGCTTGTGTAGTGTGGTTTGCCATCCCCTGATGTCGTTCCATTATCCTCTACAGTTAACTTGCCTTAACTTTAAACTTGTTCAACAATACAGTACCTGCCAACATTTGGACATCTGGTACAAACCTGGGGACTACTTTAATCTGAACTATACCAAATTATAGCTTTAGTGTTGCTCTGCACAGACAATTGGAGACCATTATTAGCAGCTTTTGCAGCTGTAGTCCATGAAAGTACTGTACAGATTCACAGCACACAAGGGAAAGTTATGTCCTGTCAAACAAAAAATTAAAATCCATTCCTATAAATTACAAATAAAAAAAGAGGCAAGTAAAAACAGGGAGAACAAGAACCGGTAAACAGTTCTTAACAGACAATGTTTTGGGGTCAAACTGAAAAAGGCTTAAACTTCTGTTTATCAAGTTAGATAGTCCCTTATACTGTTTTTCTACCACAACAATTTTTTTAACCAAACCCCAGTTTTTCTGTTATTAAAAAACCATGTCTGCTATACAAAATTTCATAACAGCCATTTTGTAGCATTTTGTAGCCACCTGTGTTGATTTTCTAACATAGAAAGTCTTTATAGATCAGAGCTTCCATGTTCCTCTTGTATGTCTGCTTCTACCTCCTTGAACCTCCAGATGGCCTCTTCAGAAGGCCGCTCATACTGTGCCTGGTTCTGCTGGAGATTTCTAGCAGTTAAAAGCGAGTTTTTCCTTCCCACTCTTGCTGCATGCATGCTTGCTGTGAGGGATTGCTGGAGAGTAAATGATAAAATGCAAGTAAATTATGATAATCATCCAAAAGAAGTGTGTCCTGCAAAGCCAGTAAGTCAATGGAATCAACTGGTTTTCCTTGACAGTAGCTTTAAACCAGTCTGAATTATCTCTGTAAAGTGCCTTGGGATTAAGTGTTGTGAATTGGCTGCATATAAATAAACTGAACTGAATTGAACTTTTAAACTGAAAGCAGATAATTTATATTGCAGCAATTCCCAACAACACTTTTCTGAGTCGGATTAGAAGAAATCAAACAGAGACAGACTGACAATAAAATCTGAAGGTAACAGAATTACTAAAAGTTTAAACCAAGCCTTGGCCACCTGCAGAGTAAAACACCTAAACGGTAGATTTTATTACAACCACATTTCACTACAATCTGTTTTAAAAGTTGGCAAAATATGATGCATACCGTGTCTGGATCTGAAGGGGGTTCATATGCTCAGAGAGGCTGAACTTTCTGGAAAAAATATCATTGCACCTTTAAATATTCTGTTAATTTACAATACCAGCATATTAAAGGTATAATGGAGGATTTTTGTGATTTTTTTTAAAGACCTGCCCTCTCCACTTAAAAAAAATACACATGCAGAACCCTGTACCTGCTCCCGAGAGCGTATGCCTATTAAACATGTGTGAGAGCTAAATGAGCCCATTTCTCCTCATGCACACGGTTTACAAGTTGCTGCTTGCATCGCTCATACAAGCTTACATTCCAAAAGAAGATCTGCAATTTTTCCACTATGTCAGATTTACCACCGGTAAGTGAAAATGGGGATAAGCATGTAGGAAGGCCTTATGTAAATATATCAACAAAATGATTGACAGTTAGTAGGACCACTTATTTCGATGATCCACCTGGAAAAATAACATCCTCCACTATACCTTTAAGTGATTTAGAATAGTGCTGTCAGGTCTTCTAAGGTAACAGGCTGGATTTAAAGTCTACATCATAAGGCAGGGTTTCACTATCATACACCTTATTAATAAAAAGTACATGAAATATTGTAAATACTGACATGCCTTTAACTTTGTTTCCACACTTTAGGATTGAGCTGCGACCCTTGGGTAAAATCGCAGAAGGAGAGGAGCTGACGGTCGCTTATGTGGACTACATTAATGTGTCAGAAGAGAGACAGAGGCTCCTGAAAACGCAGTACTTCTTTGACTGCACATGTGAACACTGCACCAACAAAACCCATGATGACTTGAAGATGGGGGGGCAGGAAGTAGAAGGAGTCAAGGTTTGTCTCTGTGGGATTTATTTCATGGTGGCAAACAGAAACCCAAACACGAGTGCCACATTTAGCACTGACAGGAGTGATAAGGCAGGCATGAAATCTGAGAAATTATCGCACTGACTATTTTAAGAGAAGATCATTCACAAGTAGATTTGGCCCACAATGCATTTACACATGCTTTTAGCTTCTAGTTAAATTTGTGCAGTTTCTCCTTAACTGAACTTGTACTTCAGCCACATTAAAGAATAATGCCAGCATCAAATAAAATCCAGACCGGGCTGTAGTAACTGAGAAACAGCTTGACATTATCTTAAAGTCCTCAGCTCAATAATCTATATCTGACTGTATTCTGCTCTGTGAGAGAGGTTCATTATATATATACGTCTGTGTGTGTGTGTGTGTGTGTTTGTGTGTATCAGTAATTATTAGCATGTTTCACTCTGAGTGGAAAAAAGCTTGTCTCTATGAATTTAAAAAAAGATATGACATTTTGTCCAAAAACTGAACCAAATTTCAGATAATTAATGTTGTGAGCAGAGTTCTTTTTTTTCCAGATAAAAGTTAATCAGACCTTAACTTTTATGGTCCCAAGCATGGCTCACATGTGCCATCCTAAAATAAACAGACTTTAATACTGCATTTAAATGTTAATTTTTAAGCCCCTTTACTGTCTTTAACTCTCTACAAGAGCGTTTTTTTTTTCTTCCAAACCTACAGCCTTCAGATGAACAGGTCAAGGAGGCAACAGATTACTGCTTTGACATGATGAACAAAATGGACAAGGCTCGGTTAAACGGCGACTACCACGAGGTACAGCTAAAAATTATTTGTCCAGAATATTACATCTCTTTTGTGGTAATATAAACAAACGTATTTATTTTCTGTTTTTGCTTAAAGGTGGTAAAAATATGCAGGAAGTGCATTGATAAGACAGAGCCTATCTTGGCTGACACTCACATCTACCTGCTGAGGATGTGGAGCACAATGAGTGAGGTGCAAGCCTACCTGCAGTATTTCGAGGAGGCCGCAAATTACGCTCGCAAAATGGTGGAGGGATACATGTGAGTGACAATAGGCACATCAGCTTTATGGGATGCTTGTTTTTCTAGGGATCCTGAAGTGCAAAGAAAAAAAACAGAGCAGAAATAGAAAACTCCCTCAAGCCGGCAGTAGATGATGTTACTGCTTAGGGTTTCTTTTTTTTTTCCTGATGGTACAAATGAGGGTTATATCAGAAAGATGCTTTATTCGCTGCCTAGAGCAGGTTAGAATCAAATCAGAAACTTCTATAACTTTCTAGGCAATTGAATCAATAGAAAATTATACCAAAGCTGATGTTTGCAGCATTTAGACTGAAGTGCAAATAATATGGGTTTAAGCAGAGTAACCAGGATTCTGACACTACTATAATTTTTCTTTTGTAGTTTATTTTCTGTGAGTTGTCTTCACCCCCTCAAGTTTTTACACTTGCTAAATCATTTCATTAAAGACCAATTTTCTCCTAGTTTGAGTATTGCCATGTATACTCATGTGGTTATCCCCTTTGGTTGACACCCCTTTTTAAATGGTCGCACTCATTTTACTATTGTTTTATTTGTACTGCAGTTTTGCTATTCTGTAACACCTGAAGCTCATGGGCAGATTTTACTGATTGCTATTGAAAGTCTTCAGACTGAGAATCACAAAGCAGCCCTTATTGACAGGAAACTATACCACCCTAACAACGCTGCCCTCGGTATGGCTGCCATGCGAGCTGGAGTGACACACTGGCAAGCTGGATTGATCGAGGTTGGACATGGGATGATCTGCAAGGCATATGCCATCCTCATGGTCACTCATGGTCCAACTCACCCCATCACCAAAGACCTTGAGGTACACTGCTTCAAAAAGAAAATATGTTTTTGGCAAGACATTTTCACCGACTGTTAAGTAGTCTGAATCAGCATCTAAATTATGAGCAAATTCAAAGGCAAAAACTCAAAATTGGATTCACTGCAGAAAATCAGTGCGATTTGCAAATTTATATATATATCTATATCTATATATATATATAGATATAGATATAGATATATATATATATATATATAGATCCCTTTTTTACTGCCCCCAAGTGGTCTGGCTGCAGTCTGAGAAACTGTCTTCCAGTCAGATCTTTACCCTAATCAGTGTTATTAGTGGATCAGACCAAATGCTTCAGACAAAAGCTTTTCTGATCACAGGAAGACTGACTTTTTAATCCCGAATCCTCCTCAGGCAATGCGCATGCAGACAGAGATGGAGCTGAGGATGTTCAAGCAGAACGAGTACGTCTACCACAGCATGAGAGAAGCGGCTTTGAAAAACAAACCCATGACCATGCTGCACGAGCCAAAGTCTGTTGAGGAGGGGATCAAGAATCTCTTTCATCGGAGAAAGTAGCCCACATGGGACTGTAAAATAGAGCATTTGTTTACTGCAAACAGCTTTATGGATGTTCTATATTTTCCGGTCACATTTCCTGCATTTCTCACATTTTGTAGATTTCAATAAACTGTTTTGAAACCGACTTTAGAGCTATTTTTTTTACTCTTGCTACTCAGGTATCAAACTAGGTTTAAGCATACCTTCATATTTTTTAATCAACTCAGGAAGGAAATGGGTTCCATGCAAATCACAATCAAGATGTACAGTTATGCTCGAAGTCTTTCAACCTCCTTGGTTTATGATTCAACTTAAGTTGGGAAATTGGATTAGGTCATTTGTTTTCGATGAGTTACTTCAAATTGCACAAAAAAAACAAACACACACACCAATGGGTAATTGCAAGCTAGCCTTTAGCATTATTCTTAACAGTATTACCTTCTTCAAAGGTAAAGCCAAAACTTAATGGCTGCCATCACCCCAAGCCTTGATGAACAGAGTTTAAATCCAAATCTGCCAGGGCTCCGTCACTATAGCGGGCTAAAGTGCTCTTTATAGTGAAAGCACTGCATGTGCCCGTTCTTTCAATTTGAGTCCGTGCACAACAATGGCACAACCTAGTGCAGTCTAGATGCATGGTTAGAGTTTGTCTTCAAGCTTGTAGACATTGGAAACATGCTGCGTTTCCAAAGGCAAGTTTTTAAAAGGTCATTTGTAAGAGCAATGCTTTCTAGACCTTGTCTAAAGTCTAGACAAAATAAATGTGCCCCTCGTCCCAATATCTTCAAAAAAGAGACCAAGAAACTTGCTGCTTTCAAGTTTTTTTTATTATTCCAAGCGTAAACATTTACATGCGTTTGCTTATTCCCTTGTAAACAATGTCACCAAGAGTCATCGTCTGCAAAGAAAAGGAAAAACTTCAGAAATTTGCCCAATGAAATTCAAAGATACAAACATTTCTGGAAGATTACATTTACGAGCGTGTTGGCATCCATCATTTCCGTTACAGTCTCTATTCCTTTAAGAGTAACCTTCAGTTTACCGCCCTCCCGTTTCACTACTCCCTTTAAGATAGAGAGCAATAATTGATTAGAATGAGTGTTCAGTTCGGGGAGTTTTCATTTTAGTGAAATATCTACTTACTTTCATCTTCTCTCCAGCTATGTTTTGCATCTCTGTCTCCTTTCCGATGGTGAAGGAATTGGTAAGGGCTGTTGACCCCGTGGTGACAGTCACCTTGAAATTGTCCCCATTCTCCTCAATTTCAGTGATGCTTTTCAGGCCTTTACCTTTCTGGATGAGCTCATCAGGAAGACCTGAAACGTATAACTGACTGAGACCATACATCTCGTTTGCATAGAATTTGTGTTCCTTAAAGAACCAACTCACCAAGAGCCTTCATGAAAGGCTCAAAGTTCTCCTGTGACTCCAGCTGGTATTTTCCAGTAAAAGACATGGTGACTGACAGAAAAGGTGGATAGGAATGAGGAGCCCTGCCTTTTGTATGCTCTCAAAGAGATGCAGATCAATGATTTACCCAAGGTTACTCCAATTAGGCAGAGTCAGACCAGCTCGGAGCTGTGCTCACATCGAACACAGCAGATAAGAGCCTGAGGAGACATACACAGACTGAAAGAATTTTGCAAAACTTAAATTAAACCTAGTAAGCAATAGAAAACAATAAATGCGAGACAATCTTTTGAGCAAATAAATGTGACTGAAGATCACAATTAACACACTTTAATTGATGCTGTAATTAATCAAGAACTTCTAACAGGACTGAATGTGTTGATACTCATAGCTGCATTACATAGAGGGGAATGTTTAATGTGTTGTTTCATTTTGTTTAGTTAGAGAGTTTTATTCAGAGTTAATGAAAACTCACAAAGTTTTAAAGGAAATCTATTTGAAAAGCTGAAAATAAAATGTTTTTCAAAGAAAGTCACTGAGTCCCTCTACATGGAGGGTAAGCAGGTCAACATTAAATGCTGCCTGGCAGGGTACTGAGGGTACTCTGGCGGAAATACTAATAAATTGTAGCTAAGAAGAAATTATTATCTGGAAAAGAAAATTTTGCACCATTAAGAAGAAGTACAGAAACCTTAAAAGGATTGCATTAAGAAAACTTCATTTAGAGGTTGGAGCAAAGCCATTCTGGACATGGACTCAAGTTTAGCCACCCCTGGATCCTTAGCATTTAGGTGGGCTAAGGCAAAAAAAAATTAATGGACTGTTTGGCACATGAATGCAGATGTTGCATTTGATTTTGGAAAATCCAGGTCAAAGTATGGAGGACGAAGAACAGAATCCGATCCCTTTATGCCCAGGGTTACGGTTCTGCAGTTATTGGTCGCATTTCATTTAACCATGCTATTTGTTTAATGCTATTTAATGTTATTTGAACACATTTATTCTTGTGTGGTTTTAATTGCATTTTAATATTAATGGTTGTTTTGTGGTACTATTAGAATATGGAAAAAGTTTTGTGTTTCAAATGGAAAGCACCTCATGATGCTTT
>NW_015150600.1:484872-512571 GCF_000732505.1 Cyprinodon variegatus
TAATTTCTAATAGCATTAAATTAGAGTCACTCATTTCTGTATGAACCCTGTGAGCGCTTAATTTACTATGTCATATTAAAAAAATCCCACCATCATCCAGCATATGTTCAGTTTCTGCCCAAATATATATATATTTTTTTTATGTAGATTTTTGTAACGGGGATAACTAGGATAATTCAAAACTGCTTTTTTTTTAATTAACTTTGTTCTCTACTCCCAAACTCAGCATATCTTCATCAATTCCTGCAATAAAAAGTTTCTTTTGAATGGATTTGATTAAAGTTTAAGTCCCTCGGTATAAAATAAATATTTTCATGGAGATGAGAATCTGCTTCCTGGTGGGTGAATAACAAATTTGCATCCAATCATTTAAATAAATGGTGTTAGTTTTTTTGGAATATATAAGAATTATGCTATAATTTCTAGTTACCGATCTGTTGCCACTATATTTTAATTTGACGAACCAGAACATAGATGTTCTTTTTCCTGTTTGGTGTGATTGCAATTGCAGGTCTTGACCTGGCCGGAGCAAAAAATAGCTCGTCTCCATATTTTGTCGTTGACGGACAGAAAAGACGTACGTGGACGGCGACGTGCGGAGGAGTAGCGGTGATGTGGAACAGCTATCATTGATTTACATGAAAGACAAGTACTCCGCACGACGTACGTCAGCGGGGGCGGAGCAGAGCGCTGACAGTATGTGGAATCTGGGGGTTAGGCATAGGTTTCGATAGGCTGACATTTCAGTATTCAGATCCTTCTTGGTTCCCAGAAAAAGTTAACTTTTGAGTCTTTATTGGCATCAAGCCATAAACAAATAAAAATGTTTACTTCCAATTTTCCAGATGCATCCAACATCTGGTTCTAAAACAAATTTATTTTTGTGTCTTCAGATATTGCTACAAGCACCAGACACACAAATCAAGTGTAACCTATGCTCCATACTTGATTTCAAAGGTACATGGTTCAGATGAAGTCACTTTTCAAGATTGATGATGAAAGTGTGTTATCTTGGAGCAGACTAATATAACCTGCCATTTCGCTCAGTACAACCTCACTATTCTGCAATGCGTTTCAGAACTTTACTTTTGTTGTTCTAAACTGAACAAATTTGTCATTAACTCAAACAGAGCACAGGTCAAACTTTAAGCCAAGAGAACTGGTTCAAATGGGTAATTGCCAGCTAGCCTTTATTATTCTTAACAGTATTACCTTCTTCAAAGGTAAAGCCAAGACTGAATGGCTGCCATCACCCCAAGCCTTGATGAACAGAGTTTAAATCCAAATCTGCCAGGGCTCTGTCACTATAGCGGGCTAAAGTGCTCTTTATAGTGAAAGCACTGCATGTGCACGTTCTTTCAATTTGAGTCTGTGCACAACAATGGCACAACCTAGTGCAGTCTAGATGCATGGTTAGAGTTTGTCTTCAAGCTTGTAGACATTGGAAACATGCTGCGTTTCCAAAGGCAAGTTTTTAAAAGGTCATTTGTAAGAGCAATGCTTTCTAGACTTTGTCTAAAGAAGGGGTTTCAAAGTCGTTCCAGAAAGGGCCGTGTGGCTGCTGGTTTGCTTTCCACCCAAGCAGTAGCACACCAGACTCCATGCATCCCATCAAGTCATCAGGTTAAGACTAGACTCACCTTGATGAGATGAATGGAGTCTGGTGTGCTACTGCTTGGGTGGAAAGAAAACCAGCAGCCACATGGCCCTTTCTGGAATGACTTTGACACCTGTGGTCTAAAGTCTAGACAAAAAAAACAAAAAAAAAACCCCTCATCCCAATGTCTTCAGAAAAGAGACCAAGAAACTTGCAGCTTTCAAGTTTTTTTTATTATTCCAAGTGTAAACATTTACATGCGTTTGCTTATTCTCTTGTAAACAATGTCACCAACAGTCATCGTCTGCAAAGAAAAGGCTAAACTTCAGAATGTTGCCCAATGAAATTGATTGAAAGATACAAACATTTCTAGAAGCTTACATTTACGATCGTGTTGGCATCCACCATTTCCGTTACAGACTCAATTCCTTTAAGAGAAACCTTCAGCTTACCGCCCTCCCGATTCACTACTCCCTTTAAGATAGAGAGGAATAACTAGAATGAGTTTTCAGGAAAGGGAGTTTTCATTTCAGTGCAATATCCACTTACTTTCATCTTCTCTCCAGTTATGTTTTGCAGCTCTGTCTCCTTTCCGATGGTGAAGGAATTGGTAATGACTTTTGACCCCGTGGTGACAGTCACCTTGAAATTGTCCCCATTTTCCTCAATTTCAGAGATGCTTTTCAGGTCTTTACCTTTCTGGATGAGCTCATCAGGAAGACCTGAAATGCATAACGGACTGAGACCATATATCTCGTTTGCATAGAATTTGTTTTCCTTAAAGAACCAACTCACCAAGAGCCTTCATGAAAGGCTCAAAGTTCTCCTGTGACTCCAGCTGGTATTTTCCATTAAAAGACATGGTGACTGACAGAAAAGGTGGATAGGAATGAGGAGCCCTGCCTTTTGTATGCTCTCAAAGAGACGCAGATCAATGATTTACCCCAGGTGACTCCAATTAGGCAGAGTCAGACCAGCTCGGAGCTGTGCTCACATCGAACACAGCAGATAAGAGCCTGAGGAGACATACACAGACTGAAAGAATTTTGCAAAACTTAAATTAAACCTAGTAAGCAATAGAAAACAATAAATGCGAGACAATCTTTTGAGCAAATAAATGTGACTGAAGATCACAATTAACACACTTTAATTGATGCTGTAATTAATCAAGAACTTCTAACAGGACTGAATGTGTTGATACTCATAGCTGCATTACATAGAGGGGAATGTTTAATGTGTTGTTTCATTTTGTTTAGTTAGAGAGTTTTATTCAGAGTTAATGAAAACTCACAAAGTTTTAAAGGAATTCTATTTGAAAAGCTGAAAATAAAATGTTTGTCAAAGAAAGTCACTGAGTCCCTCTACATGGAGGGTAAGCAGGTCAACATTAAATGCTGCCTTGCAGGGTACTGAGGGTACTCTGGCGGAAATACTAATAAATTGTAGCTAAGTAGAAATTAATATCTGGAAAAGAAAATTTTGCACCATTAAGAAGAATTACAGAAACCTTAAAAGGATTGCATTAGGAAAACTTAATTTAGAGGTTGGAGCAAAGCCATTCTGGACATGGACTCAAGTTTAGCCACCCCTGGATCCTTAGCATTTAGGTGGGCTAAGGCAAAAAAATTGAATGGACTGTTTGGCACATGAATGCAGATGTTGCATTTGATTTAGGAAAATCCAGGTCAAAGTATGGAGGACGAAGAACAGAATCCGATCCCTTTATGCCCAGGGTTACGGTTCTGCAGTTATTGGCCGCATTTCATTTAACCATCAAATCTGCATAAATTGTTATGAATACCTTGAAATACCTGTAATGAAGCTTGAAAAAAGTTTTTTTTTATATATATAAAAAGGTGTTTCACCAAGATGAGGGGTTTCCCATTAATTGAAATCAATGTATTTCACTAAGCAGCAATAGAGAGACTTTTTCCACATCATAACAAAAAAGACTGAAAGAACAAAGAAGTCTGTTTAATGCTATTTAATGTTATTTGAACACATTTATTCTTGTGTGGTTTTAATTGCATTTTAATATTAATGGTTGTTTTGTGGTACTATTAGAATATGGAAAAAGTTTTGTGTTTCAAATGGAAAGCACCTCATGATGCTTTGGGCAGATTATGTCATCTGCTGTGTCGGCCCTTTGTGCTTTATCAAGTCCAAAGTCGGTACAACCATCTACTTGGAAGTTTCATTGCTCTTCTACTTTTACTTATATGGTAAACTCCTCAGGGACACCACTTTAATTTTTTCAGCAGGACCTTTAAACCCTCTGACACTGCCAAAATTAGCAATAACTACTTTAACAACCATGGTAACATTGTATCTGATTGGCCAGCAAAATATGAAGATTAACATGATGAGACAATGAAAGCCAGCAGGAGGTCTGTGCTTCCATTACATCCCAACCATACCTATTGCTGATTACTTTTGTTCTATGTTACATTTAGGTAATTAATTTCCTTTAAAATGAAGCACTAATCAAGAACCGACTGCATGTACGGTACAGTACAAAGACATAGGTTTCGATAGGCTGACATTTCAGTATTCAGATCCTTCTTGGATCCCAGAAAAAGTAAACTTTTGTGTCTTTATTGGCGTCGAGCCATAATCAATGAAACAGAAATAAAAATGTTTTTACTTCCAATTTTCCAGATGCATCTTCCAACATCTGGTTCTAAAACAAATTTATTTTTTGTGTCTTTAGATATTCCTACAAGCACCAGACACACAACTCAAGTGTAACCTATGCTCCATACTTGATTTCAAAGGTACATGGTTCAGATGAAGTCACTTTTCAAGATAAGATTATTGATGATGAAAGAGGTTTTTCTTGGAGCAGACTAATATAACCTGCCATTTCGCACAGTACAACCTCACTATTCTGCAATCTGTGTTTCAGAACTTTACTTTTATTGTGGTTCTAAATTGAACATGTTTCTTTGTCATTAACTCTTAAATGGAGCACAGGTCAAACTTTAAGCAAAGAGAAGAACTGGTTCAAAGGTGATGAGATAATCACCCTAAAAGTTGCAGCGGTGATATTTGCACTAGGCCTCATGTGAGGATCTGAAAGATAAGGGCAGTTCTGAAAGTAGAATTTAATCAACCACTGAACCCGATAAGGCTAATGCTGACTCCTTTCTTCAGGTTATGCACAGCAAACAAGACACAGAGGCATTTTATACTTTCCTTAAACTTTATTTCAGCATGCAGGAATCAGGATGATCTGTCCATATTTATCCCTGTTTTCATACTAAAATATATTGACAAAGGCACTCTACCGAAGCACTCCAAGAGAAAGAGAAAACAATGGCGACAAACATGGACTATTCAACACAACTATTCAGCAGGAACTACAAGTCCCATTGTTTTTGTCCTTGCGGAGAAACCTTCAAGGACAGAGGTGCTCATTGGTGCGATCGGTGAGAAGAGTGGCTGGCCAGATGCAGGAGCCTGAGGATGATGTCTCCGGGGTCACCACCTTCATACTGGCTGGTTTGGTCATCTCCGTCATCCTCAGGGAGGCACATCTGATCTGCAGTGCAGCTCTCTGTGGAAGAAGAGCAAAAATGCAGCAGTTAATGCAGAAGTCTTTCACTGAAAAAGCACCTTTTCCTAGAATCTCCTGCAAATTTGAGAAAAAACAACCAAACAAACATAAAATTAAACAGGAAGCTTTCCAGCTTAATGCAATCAGTTGATATTTGAAAGAGAAAGCATAAGCTGGTTTATAACTTCTAAATTAATTAGTTTTATACACTGGAACATCAACTGTCTCTTTAAACAGATTTTTTTCCCCCTACTAAATGCATTAGAATATAGCTTGAAAAAGCAACAGGCAAAATCCTTATTTAAACTGAAAAGCTGTAACCTAAACCAACTTATGCATTAGTAGCAGTAGTGGGCCATTTTATATAAACTAAACATCCGTCTACCAAAACTATATAAAAAAAAAATCTTTCATATGAGAAGTGAAACAAACTCAAAATTGAAGAAAGGAAGTATGCTTGTATTCTGTTCAAGAACATACAGCTACTTATGTGCATCATTGGGTTCATTTTAACACCATCATGGACACTATAGATTAATATTCAAAGTGAATTCTTCAGTGACCACGTAAAAAATGGTTTTCTTCCTTATATTAGAAGTTTCACTCTGTTTCCTCCTCACAGTTCATCTTCAGAATAATAAAAAGTGAGCTGACACTTTTTCACCCATGAATGTTAATAAATTGTGTAAAGAATTAAAAAACAAATGAGAACCTAAACTGAGAGGTGTCCTATTTTGTCACTAAATCAAATCCAAAATTTGAAAGAGTAACAAAAGGATCTGAATGTCAAAAGGCAGAATTTGCTTGTAGCAAATTTAATTGAGACGTTTTTCTTCTTCATACACTGCCACCTACTGGCCAACCAGTGCAAGTTAAGAGACAATTTTACTGAAAACCACACCAGGGACAATCAGATGTAAATGCAGGGCACCTGTTTTTTTTTTATTTTTCTCGTCCTTTTCTAAACTGAGGTACTTGCAGGTAAAAACAAAACAAAAAAACTTAACATATCTGAATCATTTAGGGATAATGTAAGTTTGTCTTTTTTTTTTTTGGTCGTTTAAATTATTGCACACAATGTGAACATGGTGCATAAGTGAGTTTTAACCAATACTATTAGACAGTTTTTCTATATAATGAAAGCTACATATTTTAGATTAGTTTACTTGTAAAGGTATAGGACATCACAAGTTTAAAAATTTAAAAAAAAAATGTTAGAACTGTAAATTTACAGTCATTTTTACTACCGTATTGTTCAAGGCTGCACTTTTTAAAGCTTAAATTGTCCAGTGAGCTGTTTCCAAACGAAATTTCTTTTTGTTTTACACTTGTGTAAACAAAATGACAAATAAAACCTGTCTAAAGTCTAAAGTAGGTATACAGCAGCAAAACTACATGTCAAATTTCTCCCTTAAAAAAGTATTATAGATGTGGAGACCCTGAAACTATGGATTCACAGATGCACATCCTGAAACAATGGAGATTGTTTTTAATATTGTTTTTACCTTAAACACATTAGAAAAGGGTCAAATATGTCAGATAATTATACTTGTTTAATTCTGTTCTCAATCTCAATATGTTTTAGAATTTTTTTGTCCAGACATGAGAATGGTTGTTTATGCTGATTGTCTCTGTTTGCACACATCTTACTATGTTAGGTGCATGGATGGATAGATGGATGAAAATGCATCTTTAATAAATGAACTTAAAAATGTGTGATAAAAAAAAAATGATAATAATAAATAAAACCCTGAGTATTTCTATCATAGTTCATGCCTGAAAAGGGTTCCTTCATATCTTCTTATCTGTGACCCTGTTTTGTAATATTCTGACCTGCATCACAGCAGAGTCCAGAAGCAGCGCAGCGTCCTCCCTCTGAACCACAGGGTCGACCTCCTGCCTGACAGGGAGTGAGCAGATAGTTCTCCTCTATGCAGTGAGCCGACTCAGGTGAACCCATCAGGCAGCCGAGACCCTCCCCGCAGCAGATGCTGGGGCCGAAGCAGCGGCCTCGGTCCCCAGGGCCACAGGACATGCACTATAGAGAAAGAAAGAAATTATATATTTTATTTTGATATCTTGTTATTACTTAATTGAGTTGGATGCAGTTAATTTCTAAATTTGATCACTTATTCAAGCTCTAGTTAAAAAGGGTCTTCATGATCTGAATAATGTTAATCTCCTGTTTCAAATTTAAACTCAACTCTTTCCTGAACTTTTATATGGATACAAATTATGATCTTTTCTGATTTGCATTTGATGTTTTGTTATTTACATGTTTTTGTTAGTCAGTTTTGATGGCCAAGGCATTCTTAATTTTTCAAAAAGGTCACTCAAAAACCTTTCTGAAGGTTTGACTTAATCAAAATTAAAATCAAAGGTGGATAAAAGCAACCAACCTTGCGAAGGGGTGCATCCATGATTGACCTCTTTCCACCGATTGGGCAGTTGGAAATATAACACGCCGAACAAACAGACAGGAGGAAAAACAGGCCCACGAACATGGCAGATCCAGACATTTCTGATAAAAAATAAAGGCTGTTTAAACGCAGAAAATGGAGTCTGCTACACTCACTTGTTGCTTCAAGTTCTGCTTTCAGTTGCTCAGATGTGACTGCTGTGGTCTTTGTCTTTGCTTTTGGGTTCACAGGTCTTATATATACTCCACAGTAACTTTTGAAAGTGACCCTGAAAGCCAAAAGCCATTTAAAAATCTTTAATGAATATGCTTTGGATGCAAAGATGAGAGGAAGAAAGGGTCAGACAGGTCGTCACTCTGCCCGGTTTTACGTGTCTTTGCTGTAGTTCATTACAGAAGGTCTGGAGGAGTGTGACCGTGCATGTTAGAGATCACAATAACCATCGGAGAGGTCAAGATTAATGTGCTCGGATTAAATTATTTAAATTATTAGTGACCACGTGAGCTGGAGAACTGTGATATACTTCATTAGAAGGTGGTTCAGATTCAGGGTAATTTACTAAGCTCCTGACATAAGAAAGTAGACTTGTAGGCGATCAGAAGGCCCCTGGGCTTAAAACTCAGACTTCTGAGATGCCCTGTTGGTTCAGTGATCATGTTTGCTTTGGAGCATCACTGTTCTGATGACGACAAATCTTAAAAAATGTTAACTTTCCTTTAAGTCCTTAATTCTTCAGAGGAATTGATGCACACATTGTCCAGGATCTGAGGTTAATTTTCTATTATGAGCTAATTAACACATTTAATGGCCAGCTGCATCCCACAGAAATCGGCAACATTTCAACAATGATATGAGCTCCATTATTCCACCTTTGCGCTGAAGTCACTTCATTTCAGCCGACTCTTTTTGTCAGAAGTTATTTTCTTAGCAGAAACAAATTAATGGAGCAACTATTATTTTTGTTTTTTTTTTGCCTCTTGGTGACTGTATGTTATTTATAATGATTGCTTCAATGATCACTTTTGCAAAAGGTTGGACAAAATAAAGGAAAAACCCTTCTTCTTTGCTGAGGGGGGAAAAAGGCCAATGTAGTCCAATCAGGTACCAGAACACATCAAACAAAGCATTTAAAATCCGGTCTTTGCTGAACAAAGCTCATGGATTTCATATTATTTAGCTTTAACAACTTACAGCTACATGCTAAAGTATTACGGTAATAATCCTTCAGCTCTATGTTTGTACTTTGGTTAATTCACTCCCTTAAATTAAATAATTGAAAACAACGGCCTTTAGAAGTAGACCCCATATGACACAATACCGACTGATGAATATGGCGTTTATGAATCAGTGGTTATAAAAACAGCCAATAGGGATTCTGTTTGAAGTTTTCTACTATATGTTGGACATAGGACTCTTTAGGATGAAAGGACTCTGGTCATATGAGACCAAATTCAACTGTTTGCAGGTAAACACTTAGAAAACCAACACTTTTCAGCATTTTGTACTCGTATATCCCCTGATAAAACATGGTAGTGGTACCAATATGCTGTGGGCATGCTTTTCTTAAGCAGACACTGAGATATTGATAGGAATCTGGATATAGTAAAATCTTTGATAAATTTGGAAATCAACATGTTTTATACTGCAATAGACCTGAAACTGGGGGGAGATTCACCTTATAACAGAACAATCCAGCCATGGGTGGGATAATTTAGAGCAGGGATGCCAAAGTACTATCCTGGAGCTTTTAGATTACTAGACTGAATGGCATACAAATGAGAGGATTTAGCCAGTTGATTTAGATATAAAGAATAATAAAATTATAAAAGCTGCAGAAAAGTAGCCGTCCAGGATTGCATTTTGGTCTAGATCAAAACATTTTGATAAGCATGAGCTTTGGCTACCTGGGAAAGAAGAATGCATCTATAATCACAGTGACAGTGTTTCTTTAAAATATTGACCTGAATGCATATTGTTAATTTTTGCATGACAAATAAAGTGAAAACAGTGATCAATTCTCTTCTACCTTACAATAATTTGCTGCTTAGGGTTAGTCTCTCATAAAAATCAGAATATTTGAAGGAAAGTGTTGACATTATTGCATGTTGCCTCACAATGCTTAACAATTCAGACGGCGTTGTTTACCAGCGTAACATCAACTTTCCTCCTAAAGTTCCTCCGAAAACCTGTGCAAATCCCTATTTCATAGAGAAATGCAGATGTCTATCTAGTGTTTCCTTATTTTTCTGCAGGAAGGCACTAGGCTTGTTGACTTCCTCTCCCCTCCCTTCCTTCCTTCTCTCCGAAGGTACTCATCTGAAAAATGAGAACAAAGTGATTGTTCCTGTTCTCTTTCTTAAGTCACTTCAAATGCTATCCGTGGACGGGCGGCTCATTGTCAGGAGAGCTGTGGAGCGAGTAAGAGGAAGAGCACTCGGGCTCAGGTACAACAGCAACAAGAGCAGCAACAGCACTTCAGCCCAAAGCATCATAGAGAAAAAAAAACAAGTCCTTCAGCTGGTAAGTTGCACACAGGCTTCCCTGCATCCTGACAGGGGACACTCGCATGGCACACACTGGCACACGAGGAGGGGCTACACTTTTAATGGTTTGTTTGGGATGCAGAGATTGGCAAACGGGCTGGGGTCTCTGCTTAGAGCTACTCCAGCAGGAGGGGTGAAAAGGACAGCACAGCAGAGGGAACCCAGCCTCTGAGACAGAAAACTTTAATTTACTTTATAGCAATTTAAAAACTGGGGAAAAAAAATAAAAAATCACTTGTTATTATGCACCTTGCATTTGGAATACTACCTTTAGCACATTAATATTTTGCGTATCTTTGAAATACAACTTTTTTATTCTCCACTTTAGTGGATACTCACAATGTCATGATGCCCTTCAAAATTATTTCAAAAGCTATCAATGCAATCTTGCAAAGTTGCAAATCTGGATGCTGTGCTTAAGCAGTGATGCTGAGATATTTGAGCATCTATTATAAAGTAGAAATTGTTCATCTTTTATATTTTTTCAAGAATTGATTAAAGGTAAAAGTCGGTATTTCCAATCATTTGATATTTTCCGGAAAGACACAGAATAAAAGATTAAGTGGTAATCTGTTTTGCCTCTCTGTCAGTCAGAAGCAGCTATTTTATCTTTAAACTTATGCTAAGACTACAGATTCTAACTAATAAACAGCAAACTAATTACCAGGAATAGCAGGATGATGTTATGAACGGTATTGTTTGGAACTGTTTTGAATGCCATGCAGAAGTGAGACAGTTCCCCTTTAACTCTAATCACTGTTTTCATCCAACATCTACAAAATGACACTAAGAGATAGCGTTGAAGATGCCACCTACATCACTGTAGAGTTTATTAATAGTTATTTTAGTCAGAAAGCCAATTTTGATATGTTTTGGGGTAAGAAGTTTAGACAGTTCTTCTATAAGTGCAAAAGAAAAACAAGCTTTGAGCAGAGTGAAAAGAGAGGGAGAAGCGAAAAGGCTGCAGTAGGTGGAGGTGAACATTTCTCGGAAAGCTTCCCGATTTCAGACCAGGAGAGCATCTGTGAGAAAGAAAGAAGTGAAAGGTTTCAGGTTGAACACTGAAACGTGGGTGTCAACTCCTCTCTGTACCCACTTAAATGTTTATTTCAGATAAATGCTTCAAAGGAACTGCTCCACATCTTCAACTGAAACCAGAAGCAGGGTCATAGGATGATCTTTTATAAACTGTTCCTCTTAATGATGTGTCTGGTTGTGAGCGTGGAGGTAAAAATAAGCAGTGATCGAAAGCGGATCCACTCTATAAGTGTTCTTCATCTACTGTGTTATATTTTAAAACTATTAGTTGCTCTTTTTTGGTACCAATTCTGCAAAACTGTCTCTGCATCATTGAGGGATTTTTTGATGTTTTTGCATTTTACACTTTTTGGTTTGAATATCATTCAAAACATTTGCAAAACTATTGACCCAATTTCAACCTTTTCACATTTTTTCGCATTACAACCACAGATTTCAATGTCCTTTATTAGGAATGTATTTCATAAAGGTTTGTTAGAGAACGCTAATGCCTTTTTGGCATGCAGAAGACCAAGGAACACAGCAGACACATCAAGGATACAACGACAGAGAATTTAAAAACAGATGTGGGTTAGAAATCATTATCGTAACATTTGAAAATGTCATAAACTGTCGATGAATCCCACAAATATGGCCTTTACCGGAGTGAGAAGATGTGTTACGAATGTCCCAAAAATGAAAAAGAAGGTGTTCCAGTCAATTGATAAAAGTGGTTAACTATTTTGGCCTAGAAATTGAACATCCAGAGCTGAGTAGCCCCACAGTGAAACACATTGCTGGCAGTGTCATTGTATGGGAAACTAAAGGGGACTCTGAGAAGGTTGCAAGTAACAGGTTCAATGCAGCTTGGGTCTGGGTCCAGTCTGGGTCCTTTAGCAAGACTCTTAACCTCACACTGCTCCCCAAGTGCAACATGATGGCAGCCCACTGCTCCCCAAGGAGATGGGTTAAATGCAGAGGTAAATATCTCCAATATGAGATCAATACATTTCAATTCTTGTTATCAAATCAAAGTTCCCAGCAGGACAATGACCTAAAAGATCTAGGAATGGTTTAAATTAGATCATATTATTGTTAGAGCAACATAGTCGGAAACCATTTAAAAATCTTTGAAAAGACTTGAAATTGATTGAAAATTCATACATGCTCTTAAAAAGCTGTACCAGTTTGATCAAGCTTCACCATTTTGCTAAGAACAGACAATAAGCAAATCCTCTCAACAAAAAAATGCATAGATGTACATGTACAAAACCTGTATAATGTCAGTCATTGGTAGTTCTATAAAGCATGTCAGCTTGGATGTGAAAAAAAAAACCTTCACAATAATCAGATTTTTACTTCCAAACCAAAATGTCCTTATTATATATTGTTTTCCTTCCACCTTTGGATTATGTACCACTTTATTTTGACCCTTAACATAAAATTATAATACCGGTATATAATTTATGATTTACATAAATCAATAGTTTCAAGAAGCTGTAAAAAGAAGTTTGTTCTGTCAGATTGGCTAACATGGTGTGATATGGACATATAAGCCTAATTGACCTACTGTAAATGACTTACGTTTTCATTTTACAGCTAAATCGATATACTTCTATTGCTTTTAGGCACTAGTAAAACGCAGACTGCAGATTTGTTGGTCTTCTCTATGATTTGCAAAAAGAGAACTGCAACACTATCTAACAGCTACTTATCCCATTTTCTGTAGAAAAAAGATGGAGAAAGACATGGTGAACTTCTCACCAGGTGGAAGCCCATCTCAAGGAGATAAGCTGCGACAAACACCTCAGCAGGGTTTCTACTTGGGCCCGGCCCCACTTTACATCAAACCCCCAAGATTCTCCTCTCCCCGTTACCCCGGCATGTCGCCCACCATAGACCCCTACAGTGCTTTCACGCGGCCTGCATTCTTCCCTATGCACGGGATGGGTTATGCTCCAAAAGAAGAATCCCAAAAACAGAAGAGACTTCTACTCAAAACAGGCACCCATGGGGGCGAATCACAGGAGACTGAACAAGAAGAGGCAGAAGAGAGCAGTAGTAAGAGGAAGTTGAACATCCCTCATGTCCCCTTTGCCTTTCCACCTAGCTCCATTTCCTCCACAGCTTCCAGACCAGTCCCTGGGATGATTGAGCTTAGCAGGCTGCAGCTCCACAACAGATCAGCAGGTTTGAGTTTACCGGTGCAGGTGAAGCAGGAGCCTCCCAGTCCTTCCTCCCTTTGGCCTACTTCCCCTCTCCTTCTCCACCCCTCTTACTTCGCACCTCTGGCACACAGTCCATTTCCATACCCCGTCTTCATGCCTGGGCCTCTCATGCACATCCCACCCACTGCCTTCTACTCCAGAGAGGACCCCCGCCCCAGCAAGACCCCCCGTGATGAAGCTCCCCGAAGTGAGACATCCAACTCCGAGAAGGTTGGTCTCAACATCCATGTGGATGACAGCTACTATGTAGACGTCGGTGGGGACCAGAAGAGATGGAAATGCCGCATGTGTGAAAAATCCTACACCTCCAAGTACAACCTGGTCACGCACATCCTGGGCCACAATGGGATCAAGCCGCATGGGTGTCACCTCTGCGGAAAGCTTTTCAAGCAGCTGAGTCATCTGCACACGCACCTGCTCACACACCAGGGCATGAGGCCCCACAAGTGCAAGGTGTGCCACAAGGCATTCACCCAAACTAGCCACCTGAAGAGACACATGATGCAGCACAGTGATGTGAAACCATATAGGTAGCCTTCTTTCCACAGGTAATCTTCAGCTCTTAATTGTAATTCTTCTGTCATTTTAACATCCCTCTTTCACTTCCTTAGCTGTAGTGTGTGCGGCAGAGGCTTCGCTTATCCCAGCGAGCTTCGCGCCCATGAGCTGAAGCACGAGAAAGGGCAGGAAAACGTGTGTGTCGAGTGTGGTCTGGACTTCCCCACCCTGGCCCAGCTCAAGCGGCACCTTACAGTCCATCGTGGTCCGACCTTGTACAGGTTAGCACAAAATTATTCCATCTGTGCTTTGAAAACAATATTTTATCGGTAAATAAATGCACCTCTTTGCCCTCTGCCTTTGGAAAAATAAAAATATATTTATCTTTGGGTTTCTAAAGGTGCGCGGAGTGCCAGAAGACTTTCCAGTATCCAAGTCAGCTTCAGAACCACATGATGAAACACAAGGACATCAGACCGTACATCTGCAGTGAATGTGGGATGGAGTTCATCCAGTCGCACCACCTCAAACAGCACACACTCACTCACAAAGTAGGTTTAAAAGGAAGGAAGGAGAAAACAGGTGCCACTATAATTTACAAAGTTAGACATAAAAATACAGATTTTATTCTTCAGCAATTCCATAAATTACGTAAAATAACCTCAGGCAGGATTCAGGAAAGTCAAAGTACTTTGCTGAGATGTTATCCTTCCCCGTGAGAGCCCTTATTCAGCTCTGTCTGGACATTTCAGACCTTGTCCCCCTGCCTTCTAACAGCTGCTGGGAGGAAGGATCTGCGATAACCCTACTTTGAGCTATAATGATTAATGGGATTTTTAAAAAATCTCAAAAATAATAACACATAATTTATGGTACTAAAGGATAAATGCCTGCAAAGAACTTAATAAAGCACCCAACGATGGATAAGATAAGAGATTTAAGAGATAGAAAGTTGGTTGCAATTTCTTCTAACAAAAGATCAATACTTAAAATTCTACCAAGTCAATCTTGTTCATCAGATGTTTCATACTGTTGAAGACACAAAGGAAGGTTGAAAGATTTTTTTATTTAACTAAACTCACGTAAATACATTTTAAGTTATTTTTAAGCTTGTTTACCATCAGCACCCTAACTTATAAAGTAAAATGATTTAGTAGCCGCCCACTGCATAGACTACTTTGGATGAAATTGTTATTTTTTTTTTAGCATTCTGTGTCATTATAAAGCACTTAAATAGTTTGAGCATTTAAAGCTAGTTTTGTTGTCTATTTACCATTTATACTTTTGTGGTTAAATAAATTCTGCAAAAAAAAAAAACCCTTAAAGCAAGAGCCACCTTGTGTAATTGCGGCAATGCCATTTTTTACCCCTGATACCGATACCCGACACCTGGCTATGTAGTATCGGCCGATACCATAGCGATACCATCTGTTTAAAATGTATGCGTGCGTGTGTGTATATATGAAGAATTGCATACTACTTGGATGTAAAATAATTGCCATCATGGCTTGGTCAATCTGCTGCCTACCTTTGTGACGCAGGAAAAAGATAAATACAAAGCGAATCCAGTAGAACTTTTTATTACCTACAGTTGAACTACCTATAACTATAACTAATAACTACCTATAGCTGAATAAACGTTTGGCTCTCAAAATGGTATTGGTGCCCTATTTTGTGGTACACGGCGATGCCGATACCACCATTTTAGTGCTGGATTGGGGCCCCGCCTGATACTGGTATCGATGCAACACTAGTTAACATTTCAATCTAGCTTTTTATTTAGAAGTCTGCTAATTTTAAAACTGAACTTAAACTACAGCTTTATCTTTCCACACTTATGATATTTGTCTACAGGGAGTGAAAGAGCACAAGTGTCGCATCTGTGGGCGTGAGTTCACGCTGTTGGCCAACATGAAGCGCCACGTCCTCATTCACACCAACATACGGGCCTACCAGTGCCACATGTGTTTCAAGAGCTTCGTTCAAAAGCAGACGCTCAAGGCTCACATGATCGTCCACTCAGACATCAAGCCCTATAAATGCAAGGTTGGTTAAATGTTGCTTCTAAAATGGGACTATTTGGTTGCGTTTTTGTAATCATTTGTTGTTTCTCTTTTGTTTATAAAAAAAAAAAAAAACAGAAGAAAATCAAGAAATGATCAGAATTGTCGAATTTTGATAAACTTAATGCAGAAAGAAGAAACATACTTTAGTTTATTCATAAAATTTGAAAAAAAAAAAAAGTACATTTCCATTTTTTTACATGCAGCCTTTCACTTTAACTGTGAAGCAAAAGTACTGAAAATACCTAACGATATGAGGTATTCTCTTTAAAGTGGGAGGTCCTGTGAGAGTGTTTTCCAAATTTTCTTAAAGGTCTGATTTGACCTTAGTGATATAAGGATTGAAACGATGACCAGATAGCAGAGAGGCTCATGGGAATGGGAGCCTCCTCGTCCATAGGAAGGATATAGCGGTGCAAACCGCCTTTCTAACAATGGCCCCCCCAGCCTCCCCAGAGAACGGGGCCCGCAAATAGATTTCATCTCGCTTTCTCTGCTGCTCGAGGGAGCTTCCTGTTTTCTCACGGTCCTCTTGGACAGTTTACAGTCCCTCTCTCCTCCTGAAGGAAAGGACCACCCTAATAAAAAAGAATGCAGAGGAAGGACAGCGCAGGAGTTGCCCTTCCCTGTTCTCCTCCTGGTCGTGTCTCAGGGTTGCTTCCCTTCTCTTTCTGCCTCTAATTCTTTCTGAACTTTTCTGTTCGTGTGCTCCTGTTTTGGCATCAGAGTAAGGACCATATTTTAGATTTCACTGCAAAAAAAATGTGTCAGTTGTATCTTAAAATAGGTGCATGCAAATTTGCATTTTTTACTAAATGAGGAGATTTTGCTGGTCCTCACTTTCTATTTTGATAATAAATAGGTTTGGTTTCAAGCTGTGAATTGAGTTTAGGCTAAGGTTAGGTTTAGGCTTATTGTGAGGGGTATGGCATAGATGGCATTCAAAATGACTGAGAATCATGTAGCAAGACAAGAATGTTTGTGTGAGTGTCAGAGAGGAAGGGTGAAGACAGAGAGGAAAATAGAAAAACAAGGATAGAGGGAGGAAGAAAGGGTGTGTGTCCTATTGTCTGCACATTCATTCATGATTACGTGTTGCTTTGCTGCTCTGTGATCTAAAGAGAAAGGAAAAGGACATGTCAGAGACAAAATTTAACATTATTAATTACTATTAAATTAGTATTTTATTCCATTAGTGATATAATTCTTTCTAGTGCATAATTGTTTTCTTTTTGTAATGAAATTTTAATGAACTTTTTTTTTTATGCGGCTGCAGATAAATATTTTGGATGAATTTTTAAAGTGATAGAAATGTAATTCTAGTCTTTCACCAGGATATAAAAAAAAAAGTTTTTCTGTCCAAATTGACATTGACAGACTGACTGAATGGAAGTTGCAAACCTAACAAGACTGACGGTGGATTCATTGGCCCATTTTCTTATGTTCACTAAGTAGTTTTAATTATTCAAATAAAAAGGAAAGCACATTAAAAATCCACAATTTTATCTACATTTGTGGACACCATCACTGTTGATAATAAAGGTTGACTTTAAAAGTGAGACCATGTTAAGCCATGATAACCCTGATAAACCATAAGTGTTAACAATAGCACCATATAGGGAGACAACCATTAGAATAACAGCTGTAACCAAAGGTTCACTTTTTATTCCTTTTAGCATAGGAGTTGGCATTTGCACAGCAGAATAGGTAGAAAATAGAACCAATTTTATAAGTAAGTCTCCTTTGCACATATCCAGTTTAACAAATGTTTACACATCTGTACCAGAAATCTGTATGCTAGATTCAAATTCTTGAATAGTTCAAAGCATCATTAGCATTTTGCTAAATATTCAAAAACATTGAGTTACATTTCCTCTCTTTCAGCTTTGTGGGAAAGAATTTAACAGAATGCACAACCTCATGGGTCACATGCATCTTCACTCAGACAGCAAGCCCTTCAAATGCCTCTACTGCCCAAGCAAGTTCACTTTAAAGGGGAACCTCACCAGACACATGAAGGTTAAACATGGAGTCATGGACAGAGGACTGGATGAAAGATGTAAGGAGATAAATATTGCATTGATTTCAAATTTCCATTATATTCTCCCAAATGTTGTAACATTTCCTTAATTTTAGTGTTTCGTCAAAGAGGACGTCTCTGCCTAGCCACACCGATGGGTCTCATCTCCCACTTCAACCAAGAGGAACCGTTTGACCTCTCCCAGAAACCTCCAGGTTTGCCCAGCCTCCGTCTCTCGCAGTCTGATGGTGAGAGCATCCCAGGAAGCTCCTGTCAAGAGGAGGATGAGGAGAGTTTGTACAGGAGGAGCCAGTATAGTCCAGGAATGGACCAGCAAGAGCCATCAGACGGGGATCATTACATTTCTGACCTGAAAAAGGAACAGAATGCTCAGACTGATAAACTTCGAACTGGCAAGACTCCCAAACTAAAGAAGTATCAGGAAAGTTCAGAGGAGGAGTCTTATGAAGGAGAAAAAAAAGCACAAGAGCAATTTGATACTACTCATCGCCTCTTACAATCAGAGTCATCTAATGAATCTGATGCAGAGGTAGAGCAGGTGTACACCTCTGAAAGAGTCCGCATAGAGTCCTGTGACTATGACACGATTTCAGAAGATGAGTGTGAGCAAAGCAAAAGAACCCTGGAAGGTAGTCATGAGGCCATGGATGTAGCGGAGAAGAACTGAAAGATGATAGAGCTCATGAAATTAGAAAGTGAGGAAAGAAAGAATAAAAGTACACTGGTCTTCATCAAATCAGATTAAACCTTCCCTACTAAAAGTCAGACAGGATTTCAATAATTCTAATAATTATTCCAGATTTGTAATACACTTCATCATAAAATAACATTTTAGCTAAATGGATCTACTCCTGTTGGTGTGTTTTAACTGGTCAATTCTTTGTGCAATGAATTAAAAATAATCAAGACATCTCGAAGAGGAACGATTTCAAGATGCCTGAAGGTGCATGGTTATGTGTTCGAAAATTATCTGCAAGCACAACAATGGCAATGTCTAGCCGTCAGATTTTTTCTTTTAAATAGACTGGTAAAAGATAATGTTTTGTTAGATTCTCAGTTTTACAACTGAAAGGGAACATGGATATTTTGGTTTAATGTGGAATAAGGAAAAGATGTTGATATATAGATCAGAGAACACACGTGGATACTTAAAGCTGTGAATTGTTATCAAAAGAATATATTCTAAGTTAGAGTCAGTTTGTAAACTGCAAGCAATGAAAAGTTTATTTAATGTACTAGTTTTTTTTACAAATAAGTTTGCATTGTTCTCACATTTATAACTTTGCTATACTTGTGACTGTATTGTAAATAGGCAAGTTTCTGTGTACTTTGTTGTGGGAGATAAATATAAAGTTAAATAATCGGGTTCCAATAACTGTTTTTGTGTAACAAGCTGTGATTTAATTCTTTAATTTTTGAAAATGTGTGATTTCATTACATTTTTTATTTTGATGTGCTTTCATCTTACCGTAGTATGATTGTAGCAATGATATGCTTCTGCTGAATAAAGACAAACTGTAGATTATTTTCTAAACATATTTTTTGACTAATTGTACAGCTCATAACACCAGAATTAGATTTTCCTCCTGCCTGACCAACAAATGCTTCAAGCATGAGATCAGTTCTGCAAGTTTCAAAAAGCTTGCATGTCTCCCTGTGCTTCTCTTTCAAAGCAGAGGAAGAGGAAGAGAAAACACCTATCCCCTTCTGTCTTTTAGGTTTTGATCAAACAGAGGTGATGGACACAGTAGGTGTCCCAGACACAAACATTACATGTCTGTGTGATTCAGAGGAGTGTTTCTCCTTACTGCTGAAGAATCAAATGAAAATAAAATTACTTCTTTACTAAATGTTCATGCCTGAACGTGTTTTTTTTTAATAACTCTTGACTATGCAGAATAGCTCACACATGCCTATCTATATTAGAAAGTAATGAATGCAGTTGGGTTTGTGTTTCACGTAGCAGTGTGGATTACTGGTTTCCATCCCATGCTATCGTGCCAGTTCAGGTAAATGCAGTAATTTCTTTTCGGATGAAATGCAGAACAGCAGCTTCTCCATTTTTGCCCAGCTACGACCACCGAGTCCCAGAGGGCGAAACTGCAAACAGTTTGAGGAAGTTCTCACATCCTCCTCCTCTTTCCTTTCCTTACCTACACGTTTCAATCCCAGCCCCTCGTTTCGAGAAAACAAACCCACAAACGGTGGAGGTCTGCCGTCAACAGTTGGCTCCTCTCAAAAGACTCTCATTGTCTGTTCAACTAGTTTCAGCTTGGAGGTTTGATGAAAGGTAGAGTTTCACAAAGGGATGCAGTCAATGTGGAGTCTTTTTCATGAACTGAAACTTGAGAGAGAATTAAAAGTCAAAGATGATGCAGAAACATCCTACAGGTAGATGTTTTTCCTATGAGAAAGTAAATCTGGCAGCAAAATGGAGTGTTACTGCAGAAACTTAAAAGCTGCTTCGAGGCTTTTGTTTTGTATGATATTCATAAAAATAACAGCAAATAATAATATGAGATATTGCAATCTTGAGGAAATGCATTGAGAAACATTAAACAGACTTAAACAGGGTTTAAATGGGGGAAAATAGTAATATGAATAAAATGCAACGAGGGAGTCAAATAAGGAACTGGGACTCATCCTAACAGTGCTATAACAATAAATCCATATTTGCATAGCCTCAAAATGATCCGATGAACCCATATAATGAATATTCGCTCCTCTATGTCTGCTTTTATTGGGACACAATGGGATAACTCAAGTAATGATAGCTGCTGAAATATATAGACCTCTCCCGTGGTTGGTGTTAATACGATGTGAATCGGTTCTACCACACGGAGCAATTCATAATGTGATTCACAATTTGCACTTGATATTTCTCCTTCCCTTCTTATGAAGGCTGAACAAGGGATCATTTATCTTGTCTTCATTGCCTCTGATTTGTGTTTTTTCATGTTTTTTTATTTATTCAATCAAATTTCGACTATCACCACATCCAGATGGAGGGTTTTCCTTACATAAACACTTTTAATATTCTGACTGAATTGTCTCTGTAATGTACAGTACCTGATGACATATGCTGTGAATCATGCAAAATAAATAAGATAAGAACTGAATTGAAATTGAATTGAATTCAAAGTGATGTGCATTTACATGTTTGACAATTTTATCTACCCTTTTATCTTTTTTTGCTTTTAAGCTCCTGTTGCCAAGCTCTTTTTGATTCATTAATTCATGACCTTTTTCAAATATGGCCTGTGACATAGCTCTTTTTAATTTTAATGACATACTGTTCTGTAATTTTGTAGGAGTGGGACACCATTTGAGGCACTGGATGAAAGTTCAGTTTTTTGCTATAGCAATTTTTTTTTTTTTTTTTTACAAAAAATAGTATATATAGCTGATCTCAATTTATTCACTAGAGAGCCAATTGGTTACAGGCATTGCTGTGAAGCCACAAGCCACCATGTTGGTACTCCCTTGATATGGATGGATGGATGGATGGATGGATGGATGGATGGATGGATGGATGGATGGATGGATGGATNTCACTTTTGATTCATATATATATATATATATATATATATATATACACACACACACACGAAAAAGGAAACTATCCTATTGTATCCAAGCAGATTTATGTTCAAAGAGATTGTAATGACCACCTTATATACACAAATACAGCTATGTATGAAAATATATTGTTATAGTTAAGTAAAATATACACACACACACATATGGCATAGTCGCCTTGCAGCAAGAAGATCCGACCATATACACACATAAAATGGCAGCAAGTTTTTTCAGCTATCCAGTGAATAAATCAGTGTGTGAAGCAAGCAGCAGTAGCTTGAATCGTCTTGCTTTACAACCAAAATGTCAGAATACTGCTTATAACACTGCTAGGGGAGCAATGTGTTTATAGTGAGTGTGCAAATGATCTGATTATCAAACTGTTGATTGCAGCAATGAATATTGCCATAAAATAAATTGTTGCTTAAGGTCTCATGAAGGCTTGGGCCAGCCTTTCATTTTGTAGCCCTGATCTCATCATTTTACATGATTATCTTCTGCTTGATATTATTCTGCAACACCAAAAGTAAAGTAAAATTGTTAAAACAATTTTGAAGCGCTGCCAGGTGTTTTATTTTTGTGCCACATTTATTCTATTCTGTATTTCCAGTGATAGCTAGTCCAACTGAACTACAGGTGTTATTTAGGAGGCCAGGGACTCTGTGGATGATTGAAGCTGTGCCAAGCTGCAGCTTCATGGACAGAAAAAATAAAACTACACACCAGCATGCCAGCTACTGCAGTTTATCGGGTGCCATTGTGTACTGACACGTGTCGCACAATGCACTTTAAAAGTCACGTTGCTTTTTCATCACTTACGTGCAGCCGTGCAATTCATCACCAGCGATGTGGTGTAAAAAAAGGAAGCAGAGAGAGGTATTGAAAAGAAATACTTCTGAATTATTCACTTTACTGGAACACAGATCTACATAGGGAGCTTTTTGGAGAAAAGGAACAAACAGTCTTAAAGCAGGTTTTCACTGGAATAAAGGAAAGAAACCCTTCCATTTTTTAGATGGACTACAGGTTTTTGTCATAGCACATCTCCAAAAAAGCATGGCTCAGCTTTCAGTAAGCCTAAGAATATTCAGTTACAAGCTTCCTGTTTCCCTTTTCGGTGAGAAATCAAAATGATGCTAAAATGTCTTCCATCTGTTTTGTTTATCAAAACCACCCCACCACAGTTTCACCCTGTCACCTCCTTTGACCCACAGCCAGTGGGTTTACTGTTATAATAGTTAAGAGCTTTCCTGTTGGGGTATTTATGGAGATGAAAACATTGGCTCAATAAAAGAGAGGCTATAGGTCAGCAACACAGATAGGGCCAGACCACGTGAATGTTGATTTTATGCTTTACATTGCATGATGAAAAAACACTGCTTACTTTTTGCCTGGTTTTAAGCACTTTTAGCCATTTAGAGAATTTTTTGTAGTTAGATTCCTAATGAGATTTTACTAATACTAGGACTTGCTGTATTTTGAATACAGCGTTGCATGTCAAAAAATCAACTTCTGGACAGCCTGCTAATCTGTTCCTTAGTGAAAGAGCGCTCTCTGCTGACAAGTTTCTATACTCTTTTTAAGTCTACAGGTTTTTAATACTCATCCTAACCGAAATTAAGCAGTGTTGGTGCTTTACACCACAAAAAGACACGAAATGGTATGAATAGTACATTGGTGAAAAACATCTTGTACAAAAATTAAGCCCGATAAGGAATAAAGGCCAATCAAACAAGTGGCATATCAGATTCCACTGCAAATGCCTTTACACTTTTTATGGATTTCATCCATCCATCCATCCATCCATCCATCCATCCATCCATCCATCCGTTCGTTCATCCATCAATGTATACAGCAGTCATCCTTAGAATGCAACACTACAAGGACATAAGAGGAATATACTAAGAGGATATAATAAAAATATCATTATAAAAAATTCAAATTTTTGGTATGAACCTATTTTGTTGTATTTTATGTGGTAGAATTTGTAATTTTTATGTCTGTCTGTGTCCGTTAAACCTCTTGCTTTGTGTTACTTTATGGTTATAAATTGATTATTTGTAAAGATTTACAATAACAAAATGTTTTACCACATCATTTAGCTAGCCGCTAGAATGTGAATGTTTTTTTTTAAATATAGTACCCTTGTATTTCAGAGAGACCAGCAATTATTTTTGTGTAGCCCATGTTTAAAATATAATATGTCCCTCTCAGTGAAGTAGAAATGGTACGGTCCAAGATGGCGGCCTCCATGTGGAAGCAGTGTCTAACTGCTGCAGTCAAAGTTAAACGTTTTTCTCCGTCTTTCACTGGTAAACGTAGTTTGTTGTCTAATGCAGCTAGATTATTTTTATCTTGTAACTTTATACTTGGGTTTATTACGTTAGATTTACCCTTTAGAGACAAGGTTGGCAAATTTAAGCTGAGGAAGAATGTCACTTGTTTGTTAGCTAACATTTGATCGGTGTGTTTTGATAGCAAAACGATGCTTGCTGTCGGCAGCTTATACAGACCCCAAGATCTGGGAGGAAAGAGAGAAGGACCCCCAGAACCTTGGTAAGACCCATTCATGTTTACGGATTTTGAAGGCCAGTCCTGTTTACAACCTGGAAGAATAATCAATGCTTTTCAGTGTCGTCTGACATCCGTAAAAGCTTGTGATCTAAACTTCTTTCTTCTTCTATTAACTTTATTTGCCCAGTTTTGTGGGCTTAATTCATTTTTGGTTATATCTGGGAAGTTTTTTGAAGTTGAATATTTATAAAGACAAACCTTTTACTTGTAAAACTGTTTTGATGGATAAAAATGTTCTTCTCTTAAACATAAATACACTCTGATATAACCCTAAGACACCTGTAGGGGTTGGCAAATTATTAATAAAACTCTTTGTGCAAGGATGTCCTCTAATTTATTTTTACGTTTGTTGCTACTGTAATGACACTCAATAAACACCAGGTGGCACTGTAGCCCAGTGGTGTATTGATATCCTAATATTATAATTTTTTTTTTTTTTTTGATTTCCTAATATAGGCTTGAATATTTATTTCCCTTACCCTGTTGTGGCTTGTATTAAAAAAAAAAACAGTTTTGTTTGTTGCTTTTACATCATTTTAAAATACACATTGGGACTGTTTTTGACAGGTGTGCTTTGATGGTAAACTGTTGTCGAAAGTTTTTATAACTTTTATCAAATTATGGTATTTTCCATACTTGCTTCTTAACAGCTTTGCTGGCCAATCTGATGGATAGAACCTATGACCGAAATCTCCCAGTTAGCTCTCTGACCATCTCACGGGTAAACTATATCTCTTTATGATCATATTTTATTTATTTTTTATAGGGCAATACCTGATGCCCAGCAGCCGTATCTGTTCTCTGTTTCAGTTTGTCGACAACATATCGTGTAGAGAGGAAGTTGATCAAGCAGAGTACTACCTGTACAAGTATGTGCAACCGTTTTCCTTCTTTAATATCATCACGTCTGCAGAATATTTGCTGCTTCCTTGTTTTTCTTTCTTTTTACGGTACCCACTCCAGTGTTTTCCTTGGATTGAATTGTCTGTTTGGTTTGCCTGTTTTGGCTTATATTCAGTCACATGGTCCTCTTTGTTCAGGGCATCTCCAGACCTTTCCTGTTTATTCCTTCCTGTGGAATTTGCTCCTATTTATGTGATTTCTCAGTTTAGCACGTTTCCAAAACAGATTCTCATTCAGAGGACGTTTATTTTTGTTATAGTTATGAAAATAAAACTGCTATTCTATTTTGGGTTGTTTGTAAAGCATTTCTAGTGGCTTTGCTTCTGCCCTGGATTGTTACATTTTATTCATCTGGGAAAGTTTTCAGGATAAAGGTGTCATGTTAGACGACCTATTGCTGAATCTGACTGCTTTCTCTATCTGTCTTTGTTGTTTTTTTTTTATAATCCAAGGTTTCGTCACAGTCCAAACTGTTGGTACTTACGGGACTGGACCATACACACCTGGATCAGACAGTGTCTGAAATATGGGGCTAGAGATAAGGCCCTGCACACCCTCAAAAACAAGGTACAGGATGATGAATGATTCCCTGGACAGTTTTATAATCAGAGCTAACCTGGTCAGACTAAACCAATATGTGTTTTAGCGCACGTTTTAGTAGTATAACTTCTGTCATGTTAAACATTTGCCGTCCATTATGAATGAGATGTGTCTTTGTAATGGGCCTCAATGGGGTGAGTGAGCTTTATGCAGCAGATCTAGCCCCATTTTCACAAATAATTTTAACTTGGTAAGATAAAGGTTATTATTCACAAAGCACCTTGGGCTTTAAGAGAACCCCTGAAGTGCAAAAAAGGTTGGGAGCAGATAGGAGGAAATTTAGAGAGACTAAAAGTGTTTTAAGTGGGGTGTCTGTCAGAAAAGGAGAGAACTGTTTGGCAGATTCTGCTCCTAAAATGTTGAAAAGAGGAGCACTTAAACTTCTTTAATAATCATTTCAATCAGATTCACTATTTTCTATGGTCAAATTGGTTAAAGTAACATGATTTATTTAAGATTAGTAAATCATAGGATATTTATCATTATGATGAATACAACATTAAAAAATGTTCGTACTATACAGTAAATTCATTTCATTATTTACAATTTGTAAAATTCTCTGCCAAACATTTTTATATAGCTATCAAGTCACTGGAAAATATTTATATAGATACTAACTCTGGATAATATGGAGTATAATAATATTCGTTCTATAGGAAGATATAAAAAAAGATGATAAAGTATTTGCTGTATTATCCATGGTCTGCCATATCCTAAATGGTCATCTAGAAATCACTTATGATGCTATCTCTCTAATGCCCAGATTCCACATTCACTCAGACTCATCCAAACGTCACGGTCCATGTACGTGTTCTCCATCCTTTACTGCCAAAATACAGAGCAAATCTATTTTCTGCTCCAATCTGTTGGAATCCGGCCAGGTCAAGATCCGCAAAGGCAATGGTTTTAAAAAGGAATAAGGAATGTGGAATAGATCCGGTTACTAAAACTGACCAGTTACTTCAAATTTGATCATAACTCTTATATGTCCTAAAAGAATAAGAACGTCAAATTAGATTTTTGGATGCAAACTTTAAACTTTTTTATTTTATGCTGAAAGACTTACAAGTTTCATAAAATTCTTTCGCAAAAACTCCCAAGAGCGCATCTCACAACTTCAAGAGCAACTTTTCCTCGCAGACTTGAAGGAAGAGATGCAGATTTTGGCAGTAGATAATAAACCTGGGCAGAAACTGCACGTCTGCTGGATAGGCCTACTGATGGTGCGTTTTAATTATGTCATATTAAATGAAGCGTTTATTACCTCGTATTGTGCACTGATGAATGATGCTATGGAGTGGGACGAGTATGGAGGATGTGACGTTTCGGGATAAGTTTTGGTTGCGGCTGGTTGCATTTCTTATGCCGTTGGATGGTAACTATTTACCCTTACTCACTTGTTTTTACTTGAGTAACTTTTTGAGAAGATCGTACTTTAAGGCGTGGTTTTTCTGCTTCATACTTTTTACTTTTAGCAGACTAAAACCTCTGGCTACCCTACTCATAATGAGAAACTTCACTCAATGAAGAACGGCCTTGTTTTAAACAAAAATGCATTATCTCTTAAGTAGAACTTTGTTTTATACTCCATCCATCCATCCATCCATCCATCCATTTTCTAGCACGTTTGTCCTGAGTGGGGTCGCAAGAGGTGCTGGTGCCAATCTCCAGCAGTCAATGGGCGAGAGGCGGGGTACACCCTGGACAGGTCGCCAGTCCATCGCAGGGCGTAATCCATTTATTATTTTTTATTTGCTGATCCTGCTCTGTTATTTGGAAGTCAAGTGGAAATACAGCAAATAGTTTACTCATATTACAGGAAGTAACTTACCGGTACCAAATTCTCACCTACATCAGTAACATACTATCAATAATGATGAGATTTTAATTGCAATGAATATGTTTTTTCTTCCTACTCAAACTATTGTTTCATTCCTGAATGTAGTATTTTGTAGATACCTTTGTTTTGTATATTTACTCAGTGTGTGAGTAACCTATTTCCCAATTATCTTTTCACTCTTACTTGAGGGATTTATTGGATTGGATTTTTTTTTTTTTTTTTTTTTTTTTTTTTTTTTTT
>NW_015150600.1:512626-546732 GCF_000732505.1 Cyprinodon variegatus
AAAAAACAGAAGAAAATCAAGAAATGATCAGAATTGTCGAATTTTGATAAACTTAATGCAGAAAGAAGAAACATACTTTAGTTTATTCATAAAATTTGAAAAAAAAAAAGTACATTTCCATTTTTTTTACATGCAGCCTTTCACTTTAACTGTGAAGCAAAAGTACTGAAAATACCTAACGATATGAGGTATTCTCTTTAAAGTGGGAGGTCGTGTCAGAGTGTTTTCCAAATTTTCTTAAAGGTCTGATTTGACCTTAGTGATATAAGGATTGAAACGATGACCAGATAGCAGAGAGGCTCATGGGAATGGGAGCCTCCTCGTCCATAGGAAGGATATAGCGGTGCAAACCGCCTTTCTAACAATGGCCCCCCCAGCCTCCCCAGAGAACGGGGCCCGCAAATAGATTTCATCTCGCTTTCTCTGCTGCTCGAGGGAGCTTCCTGTTTTCTCACGGTCCTCTTGGACAGTTTACAGTCCCTCTCTCCTCCTGAAGGAAAGGACCACCCTAATAAAAAAGAATGCAGAGGAAGGACAGCGCAGGAGTTGCCCTTCCCTGTTCTCCTCCTGGTCGTGTCTCAGGGTTGCTTCCCTTCTCTTTCTGCCTCTAATTCTTTCTGAACTTTTCTGTTCGTGTGCTCCTGTTTTGGCATCAGAGTAAGGACCATATTTTAGATTTCACTGCAAAAAAAATGTGTCAGTTGTATCTTAAAATAGGTGCATGCAAATTTGCATTTTTTACTAAATGAGGAGATTTTGCTGGTCCTCACTTTCTATTTTGATAATAAATAGGTTTGGTTTCAAGCTGTGAATTGAGTTTAGGCTAAGGTTAGGTTTAGGCTTATTGTGAGGGGTATGGCATAGATGGCATTCAAAATGACTGAGAATCATGTAGCAAGACAAGAATGTTTGTGTGAGTGTCAGAGAGGAAGGGTGAAGACAGAGAGGAAAATAGAAAAACAAGGATAGAGGGAGGAAGAAAGGGTGTGTGTCCTATTGTCTGCACATTCATTCATGATTACGTGTTGCTTTGCTGCTCTGTGATCTAAAGAGAAAGGAAAAGGACATGTCAGAGACAAAATTTAACATTATTAATTACTATTAAATTAGTATTTTATTCCATTAGTGATATAATTCTTTCTAGTGCATAATTGTTTTCTTTTTGTAATGAAATTTTAATGAACTTTTTTTTTTATGCGGCTGCAGATAAATATTTTGGATGAATTTTTAAAGTGATAGAAATGTAATTCTAGTCTTTCACCAGGATATAAAAAAAAAAGTTTTTCTGTCCAAATTGACATTGACAGACTGACTGAATGGAAGTTGCAAACCTAACAAGACTGACGGTGGATTCATTGGCCCATTTTCTTATGTTCACTAAGTAGTTTTAATTATTCAAATAAAAAGGAAAGCACATTAAAAATCCACAATTTTATCTACATTTGTGGACACCATCACTGTTGATAATAAAGGTTGACTTTAAAAGTGAGACCATGTTAAGCCATGATAACCCTGATAAACCATAAGTGTTAACAATAGCACCATATAGGGAGACAACCATTAGAATAACAGCTGTAACCAAAGGTTCACTTTTTATTCCTTTTAGCATAGGAGTTGGCATTTGCACAGCAGAATAGGTAGAAAATAGAACCAATTTTATAAGTAAGTCTCCTTTGCACATATCCAGTTTAACAAATGTTTACACATCTGTACCAGAAATCTGTATGCTAGATTCAAATTCTTGAATAGTTCAAAGCATCATTAGCATTTTGCTAAATATTCAAAAACATTGAGTTACATTTCCTCTCTTTCAGCTTTGTGGGAAAGAATTTAACAGAATGCACAACCTCATGGGTCACATGCATCTTCACTCAGACAGCAAGCCCTTCAAATGCCTCTACTGCCCAAGCAAGTTCACTTTAAAGGGGAACCTCACCAGACACATGAAGGTTAAACATGGAGTCATGGACAGAGGACTGGATGAAAGATGTAAGGAGATAAATATTGCAATGATTTCAAATTTCCATTATATTCTCCCAAATGTTGTAACATTTCCTTAATTTTAGTGTTTCGTCAAAGAGGACGTCTCTGCCTAGCCACACCGATGGGTCTCATCTCCCACTTCAACCAAGAGGAACCGTTTGACCTCTCCCAGAAACCTCCAGGTTTGCCCAGCCTCCGTCTCTCGCAGTCTGATGGTGAGAGCATCCCAGGAAGCTCCTGTCAAGAGGAGGATGAGGAGAGTTTGTACAGGAGGAGCCAGTATAGTCCAGGAATGGACCAGCAAGAGCCATCAGACGGGGATCATTACATTTCTGACCTGAAAAAGGAACAGAATGCTCAGACTGATAAACTTCGAACTGGCAAGACTCCCAAACTAAAGAAGTATCAGGAAAGTTCAGAGGAGGAGTCTTATGAAGGAGAAAAAAAAGCACAAGAGCAATTTGATACTACTCATCGCCTCTTACAATCAGAGTCATCTAATGAATCTGATGCAGAGGTAGAGCAGGTGTACACCTCTGAAAGAGTCCGCATAGAGTCCTGTGACTATGACACGATTTCAGAAGATGAGTGTGAGCAAAGCAAAAGAACCCTGGAAGGTAGTCATGAGGCCATGGATGTAGCGGAGAAGAACTGAAAGATGATAGAGCTCATGAAATTAGAAAGTGAGGAAAGAAAGAATAAAAGTACACTGGTCTTCATCAAATCAGATTAAACCTTCCCTACTAAAAGTCAGACAGGATTTCAATAATTCTAATAATTATTCCAGATTTGTAATACACTTCATCATAAAATAACATTTTAGCTAAATGGATCTACTCCTGTTGGTGTGTTTTAACTGGTCAATTCTTTGTGCAATGAATTAAAAATAATCAAGACATCTCGAAGAGGAACGATTTCAAGATGCCTGAAGGTGCATGGTTATGTGTTCGAAAATTATCTGCAAGCACAACAATGGCAATGTCTAGCCGTCAGATTTTTTCTTTTAAATAGACTGGTAAAAGATAATGTTTTGTTAGATTCTCAGTTTTACAACTGAAAGGGAACATGGATATTTTGGTTTAATGTGGAATAAGGAAAAGATGTTGATATATAGATCAGAGAACACACGTGGATACTTAAAGCTGTGAATTGTTATCAAAAGAATATATTCTAAGTTAGAGTCAGTTTGTAAACTGCAAGCAATGAAAAGTTTATTTAATGTACTAGTTTTTTTTACAAATAAGTTTGCATTGTTCTCACATTTATAACTTTGCTATACTTGTGACTGTATTGTAAATAGGCAAGTTTCTGTGTACTTTGTTGTGGGAGATAAATATAAAGTTAAATAATCGGGTTCCAATAACTGTTTTTGTGTAACAAGCTGTGATTTAATTCTTTAATTTTTGAAAATGTGTGATTTCATTACATTTTTTATTTTGATGTGCTTTCATCTTACCGTAGTATGATTGTAGCAATGATATGCTTCTGCTGAATAAAGACAAACTGTAGATTATTTTCTAAACATATTTTTTGACTAATTGTACAGCTCATAACACCAGAATTAGATTTTCCTCCTGCCTGACCAACAAATGCTTCAAGCATGAGATCAGTTCTGCAAGTTTCAAAAAGCTTGCATGTCTCCCTGTGCTTCTCTTTCAAAGCAGAGGAAGAGGAAGAGAAAACACCTATCCCCTTCTGTCTTTTAGGTTTTGATCAAACAGAGGTGATGGACACAGTAGGTGTCCCAGACACAAACATTACATGTCTGTGTGATTCAGAGGAGTGTTTCTCCTTACTGCTGAAGAATCAAATGAAAATAAAATTACTTCTTTACTAAATGTTCATGCCTGAACGTGTTTTTTTTTAATAACTCTTGACTATGCAGAATAGCTCACACATGCCTATCTATATTAGAAAGTAATGAATGCAGTTGGGTTTGTGTTTCACGTAGCAGTGTGGATTACTGGTTTCCATCCCATGCTATCGTGCCAGTTCAGGTAAATGCAGTAATTTCTTTTCGGATGAAATGCAGAACAGCAGCTTCTCCATTTTTGCCCAGCTACGACCACCGAGTCCCAGAGGGCGAAACTGCAAACAGTTTGAGGAAGTTCTCACATCCTCCTCCTCTTTCCTTTCCTTACCTACACGTTTCAATCCCAGCCCCTCGTTTCGAGAAAACAAACCCACAAACGGTGGAGGTCTGCCGTCAACAGTTGGCTCCTCTCAAAAGACTCTCATTGTCTGTTCAACTAGTTTCAGCTTGGAGGTTTGATGAAAGGTAGAGTTTCACAAAGGGATGCAGTCAATGTGGAGTCTTTTTCATGAACTGAAACTTGAGAGAGAATTAAAAGTCAAAGATGATGCAGAAACATCCTACAGGTAGATGTTTTTCCTATGAGAAAGTAAATCTGGCAGCAAAATGGAGTGTTACTGCAGAAACTTAAAAGCTGCTTCGAGGCTTTTGTTTTGTATGATATTCATAAAAATAACAGCAAATAATAATATGAGATATTGCAATCTTGAGGAAATGCATTGAGAAACATTAAACAGACTTAAACAGGGTTTAAATGGGGGAAAATAGTAATATGAATAAAATGCAACGAGGGAGTCAAATAAGGAACTGGGACTCATCCTAACAGTGCTATAACAATAAATCCATATTTGCATAGCCTCAAAATGATCCGATGAACCCATATAATGAATATTCGCTCCTCTATGTCTGCTTTTATTGGGACACAATGGGATAACTCAAGTAATGATAGCTGCTGAAATATATAGACCTCTCCCGTGGTTGGTGTTAATACGATGTGAATCGGTTCTACCACACGGAGCAATTCATAATGTGATTCACAATTTGCACTTGATATTTCTCCTTCCCTTCTTATGAAGGCTGAACAAGGGATCATTTATCTTGTCTTCATTGCCTCTGATTTGTGTTTTTTCATGTTTTTTTATTTATTCAATCAAATTTCGACTATCACCACATCCAGATGGAGGGTTTTCCTTACATAAACACTTTTAATATTCTGACTGAATTGTCTCTGTAATGTACAGTACCTGATGACATATGCTGTGAATCATGCAAAATAAATAAGATAAGAACTGAATTGAAATTGAATTGAATTCAAAGTGATGTGCATTTACATGTTTGACAATTTTATCTACCCTTTTATCTTTTTTTGCTTTTAAGCTCCTGTTGCCAAGCTCTTTTTGATTCATTAATTCATGACCTTTTTCAAATATGGCCTGTGACATAGCTCTTTTTAATTTTAATGACATACTGTTCTGTAATTTTGTAGGAGTGGGACACCATTTGAGGCACTGGATGAAAGTTCAGTTTTTTGCTATAGCATTTTTTTTTTTTTTTTTTTTTTTTTTATGTTTTTTCCAAATCGAATGTTTTATACAAGCAGGCAATCACAGTAAAACATCTACAGATGAGTGCAAATTAATACCAAATGGATATGACCATTGCTCTGAGTAACTAAAATGAGAATTTTGATACCATTTTATCATCTTGTTCCTTATTTAAATTTTTTGTATCCAACCGGGATTCTATAATCTGTAAATTTCACTCTATTGTTAACTAGGAGTGCATTCATCTTCTTATTCCTTTTTCCTTTCTAATTCCTAGCAATAGAATTAGCCACATCCCTTCACCAAGATGGGAAATTCTCCCAGTTGCTCTGATTAGAGACACTCTGAAGCTAAAACTCCTTGTGGGGAATCTTTAGGCTGAGTTAAGAGCTCCCTTTGTCATTTATTTTAGTTGTAATTAAACTGCTTATTATACCCTCCAACCTGATATAACCATTTTTGATGATATCGCATTAAACTATTACTAATCAGTTTGTACTGAAGCATAATGGCTGAACTTGTTTTATTTATACCGTAGTATTGTTTCCTGTATGTTTGCGCAGGTCCAGTATGGAATATTCCCAGATGACTTTACCTTTAACCTGCTGTTGGATTCCTACATTAAGAATGAAGACTTTAAAAGTAAGGTTCATTAAAGTAAAGTCTTGTTCATTTGCCACTTCATTCTGCCGCTCTTTTTTGTGTCTATATCAACCCTGCTCCTCTCCACACCTCTGTTTGTTCTGTGATTTTATATTTCTGACCTTATTGAAAACAGAAGTGGATCAGAACAGGCTTGTTTATTATTACAATCTGTTTAAGCTGATGTTTGCTTGAGTCAAGCTGTGGCTTTTCAACCAAAGATCTCTATAAACTATTGAGCATGGCAGTGGCAGTGTCATGCTGTGCTGCCATCGGTACTGGTATTTTGAAATAATGTGTACCATGTCCAGGTAATTCCACTTCAACACAAGTTAATAGTTTGATGCTTCACAACTAGGTTAAATTGAGCCTCATAACAAGACAACGATTAGTATGATGGTTCTTTTCATTTAAAATTCATGTGGCTCAAAGTTGCACTAATGAAGTATAATACATCCCACAAATTTTACAAGGTATATACTTTGTTTTTTGCGAAAACATTTTCTTTTGCTTTGTATTTGCAGCCACACAGTTAAAGAAGATATGTAAAAACAAAAGTAAAAACAGAAGAATAATTAGAGAGAAATTAACCATAAATGTTGAATCTTTAAGAAATAATCTGAAATACAGGAGAAAATACAGTATTCCATACATGAATGTATAAAATATCTCTCAGAAAATTATGAATTAAATAACAATACAGTTTTTTAATGTGCTTTGATTGTGCAGGTGCATGTTCTGTGGTGGAAGAGGTGATGCTCCAGGAGGCCTTCGATCTTCCCTCCACTCAGATCCTCTCTCTCAACGCTTTGGGCTCTTTCCTTGCAACCAAACCCCAACTCTCTGTGGGTGGAAACTCATTACCTATTATTTTTCTGCTTCTTATTCAGTTTGCTTTGACATAAAATGGGATAGACATTTCAAATTACTCGTTTTTGTGCTCAGGTGTCAGAGGAGCGAGCAATCGGGGCGTCACTCCTCCTCTGCGGGCTAAAGCAAGACAACACTGTTGGCTTCAGCGCACAGCTCCTTGGCAGTGCTCTCCTCGGTGTGTTTGTCGTCTGTCCCCACAGCTTCCCAATTGCATTGTGATTGATTCATCCAGGGCTCTCTCATTATCAGCTTGTCTCATTTGTTTTGTCTCTTCCTCTTCATCCAGGCAAGGTGGAGATTTTAAAGGGCATCCATGCTGTATTTAAGGGCATGCCTCTGTCGTGGGTTAGAGGATATCTGGGACGAGCGCTGGCTGTGATGGAGAGAGTTTCTGCGGCTTCTGGTGACATCAAGCTGTCTAAAGACACAGTAAGAGTAGATCACAAACATTAATGTTTTCTATGAAAAGCTCCTTAAAAAGAAACACACTTCCTGGACTTGGCCTTTGGTTGCTGACTATTTTCTAAAAATTGAACTTGTACAGGAACAAACAACGTCAGAGCTGTAAATGTATGACTTATTAACTGTCTGATTAGCAGACTTTTTTGCGTGTAGTTTGTTGCTCTTGCCTGGGGGGGTGGGGAATATAACTAACAAAATATAAATATATATGTATTTGGGGTTTTTTTAGCTTGGAAAAAGTTTTTTTTTTTTTTTTTTTTTTTTTTTTTTTAAATAAATAAAGAAAAAGACCATATCAAATACAGTTTTTTCAACATCTACAAGTTTGGGGGAAAAAGTAAATTTGAATTTAGAGTAGTTTCTGTTTAAAAAAAAAACACTTATTTTTTAGGTTTTTATTTTTTCCTAACATTGTCTTCTTTACTGCTGCTATCTCTGTTCATTGCTTAGTTTCATTTTAAAGCTGTAATTTCACACAATAGTGGTGCAAATACTCCTTAGCGACTTTTTTATTATGTTTTATGATAATAAACATGGTTCAGATTTTCCCACGCTTGTTAATGCTCTATATACAGTAATTCCTCAGCTGCTTTTCCTGCAGCAAAATGCGTCTGACAGCTTTTCCCTTCACAGCCAACTTGACTTTATGCAACGGCTGTACAATTTGGCTACAACTCTCCTTTCTTCAGTGTGGCTGCAAACCCACTGTCAGCCAATTTTACACACCTAAAGGGCTGAGAAAGGTTACTGTCCTACCCTAGTTAAACCTCTAGGATTTGGAAGCTGTTTTTTGAAATTGTAGTTCTATCTAAAATCCAGTTAATTGCCCTGCGCTACTCCGTGCCCTTCATCACTCTTTTAGCTAAACTGTAACCTTCACTATATCCATCAGTACAACTATGCTGTGTTTGTTGTTTTGTTCACCTTGGGTTACATTTCCAATTGGGCAAAGTGATCTCAATTTGTTGTGTTAATTTGCAAGATTTAAATAGGGACCTCTCAGGCCCTAATTAGCTTTTTTTTTTATCCTAAAGCTAATAAAAGTAAAGTTGCAATTAGTAATTGTCTGGAAAGTTCTCCAACAGAAAGCCTCATTCTCTACAAAAAGATCAAAAGGATGTGAAGTAAAATCAGTTTGTTTTATAGACTTGTGAGAAAGTTGTATATCAAATAATTACCTGAAACCAGATAATTATACCCTGAAACATAAGGATCTCAGGAAAAAAAACACATCGCTTTTTTTTTTTTTTTTTTTTTTTTTGCAAAGACTGGATTCATTTCTGAAAAATGAGAAACATAAGTTACTGCTAATTAACATGAATAAACTAATTTGACCCAGTGGGGTTGATCCGATCCTTAACATACAAACAAGCGAATAATGCACTGTTAGAAATATACTATAGCTGTTGTGTTGGCATGACAGAGAAATATTTTGAAAAAATTATAATCCATTTATAAAAATAAGTTCAAACTACACACCACACTTCATTTTAATTTATTCTAACTCTGATCTGATGCTGCTGGGGCAAAAAATAAAGGTTCCAAAGTTTAAATCATTAGCAAGTCTTATTAAAAGTTTCTTTTTTTTAAAGAGCTTAAAGAAAATCATTGCATTCTATTGTATTTATTTATGTTCCATGTTTATTCCCCACATTTAATACATAAAAATACTAGAACTGAGTGCATAAGAAATACAAAGAACCAAAGGTCTGGAGAGTTACAATAACATCAAATGGATTCTTTGGATCTTTCTTGATCTTTGTACATGGAAATGGCAAGATGTAATGAAATAGGAACTGGATATTTCCTGTAAGAAGTGCACTGTTATTGAACAGTTCCAATTAATGGAAGAAAACATGATAAATAATGATTAAATAAATGAATCAATAAATTATCATAATGGTTCACCTGACTTCTTCCCTGCTCAGTCTAAGCTTTTTGCTTGATGTGGTTCTGTTTCCCTAAGTGTTCAGAACCTTCCTGCCTTGGTAACCTGCAGCTTAAAGGAGTCAAGAGATCCTAAACAGCCTATTAAAAGCAGATCTGGACCTGTGTCACACTAGAATGTATTTTTTTTTTCTACCACAGTCTTTAGATGGAGATGTAGGAGTGTAAAAAAAAGTTAGCTTAGCCACCAGCATTCATTAAAACCGTCTCTGCATAGTGACAATGTTAACAATGCACAACATTATACAACACAGACAGCCTGCTGTTTTATCTCCAGACAGGTTTCATTTGCTTAGGTTAAAGCCACCTGCAGTTGCATTGTTATTTTGACGTGTATGCATGCACGCACAGCTGGTAGTGTTGCCTCTAATCCAGGAGGTGCTGTCCAGTTCAATAACCAAGCTTTATTCACGTTTAATGAGATTTTTAAACCGCCTGGAGCTTTGAGGTTTTCCATGAGAATCACTGCCACAGAAACCAGTCGGTGTCTGACAGAGGCAGAGCATTAATGTAGACAGAGACGATGTATTACAGCTGAGTGCAGCCTCAGGTCACAGTAGATTAGCGTTTCTCATAGATTAAGAGGTGAGTCATCAAGTAATTCTCAGCCTTACTACGTCATTACACACCTGTTTAGCTTTTGAAAGATGTTTAGTCAAATAGGCAAGAATTTTTTTTAATCAGTTTTATCACATTATAAACCTCTAAAAAAAATAATAATTTTTTCCCCCAGCTTGACAGTGTGAGTCACATCCTGCAGGAGCTGTCCTCGACCTCGGATGCAGACAGCTCTGGAGAGGAGTCGGACGTCGAGAAGAATAAAACAGAGGAAGGCATCGATGAGGATGATGAGGCTGAGAAGGCTAACCTTCCTCGCTATGTCATCAGATTCAGGGTGAGTGTTTGTTGTGTGCTGCCTTTGTTTGTCGCTGCTGCCGAAATTTACATGAGCTTTCCTCGCCGAATGCAGGCCGGCAAGCACTGTATCCTGTTATGTCTGTATCTGTGACTCAGCTTTTTTAGAAAAGATTCAGCGAATGGAGCGCTGCAGTCCTGTTTCAGGGGGTTTTGTTGTTTTTCTAATAATATTTACATAAAGTTTAAGTCCTAAACTCTTCAGCTTAATGGCGCTGCTCTGCTTTATTTGTTTCAATGCTTTTTCTTTACTGTAACAGACTTCCCAAACCAGCCTAAGATATCGTGTATTGATAGAGTTCTGGTTTCAACACTAATAGTTAAATCTCTGATTAGGCTGACATGGTGAATTGTTCTTTCAGTTGATGGTGAGTTCATTCAACCGTGTCTTTTAGACCAAAATAATTTAATGTAAAATGATTAGGCCGGGGATCCGTGGTTTATAATGTATATGTTTTTTAATTAACTGAAAGAAACAATCAACATAATCTACTGGGGGGTGGTTTTATGAGGCAGAAACCCCCAAACAGTTAAATGCATGAGTTCATCTGGTCGTTTCATCCAGGGAAGATAAACAGATAAGCTCTGAATGAGTTGTACCTTCACTGGGATGGAATATGGTGCATCCAAGTTAGCCACAACTAGGGGTGTAATGATGCATTGATCCATATCTATATACCTGTCAAATGAGTAACAATCTAATTATATTGATGCAGAATGAAAGCACTAGCTCCTGTGGTACCAGGTATGTAAAAGGGGATGTTAATAAGAACAATGCCTTTTTAATTTAAGTGCATGAGTTGAATAATCTTTGATTGAAGTCATGCCTAAAGTTTAACATTTTTAAGTTATCATGCCTACTAATAGTTAATTAAATAAAATATAGAAAATATAAGAAAATATTTGATTATTCATCTATTTATTTAGTCTAAATAAACAGATCGCTAGTTGTTTCAATAGCAGTTTGTCCGTGAGCTCTGACCTGTTGGTATGTCATTCACACCTAGGATCTCTAGCACATACAGTCGGTTCCTCCAGTCTGGAAGGAGTTAGACTAATAATACTGTCTTTGGATCAATCATGCTAGAGTGGAGATGTATCTAAAGGACAGTGTACCAGGAGAACCACTGTTTTTACAGTGTAAACAAGGACCCAGTCCATACAACGCAATAACGAGTAAAGCCTCAGTGGGAAGAGGAGAATCCTGTCAAGTTCCTATTTTCCTTTTTCCTTTTATAAGACTAAGAGTTAGGTGGCTGAAAACTGGGTACAGTCCGGTTTTTAACAGGAAAATGGTCCCATAAAGACACCACTAGGGTTAGGGTTAGAAGAAGCTACCATTAAGCTTCTGGGCGTCCTTGTCTAAGCTTTGAATTAAGCCCTGTTAAATAATGTGAGGAATTTGTTTAAAAGCTGAGTCAATGCCAGAAAAATTACAAATCTAAAGGCTTTTACTGATTTATTTGAAGGCTTTAAAGGCTGGCTTTACTAGATGCTGCTTAAAATGAAAATTAAACCAAAGCAAAACTGTGGTATTCACTTCAACATGTTCATAGGCTAACTCATTCTCTCCTCTGGAGGCTTTAGTAACCTTTTAATGAAAAAAGTTCAAACTTAAAATGTTACTATGTAGTTATAATTATTATTATTATTATTATATTATTACTATGTAATTGTTAAAATTATTGTTACTATGTATTAATCATTATATGGTAATATAATGGTACTGGTAATATATTTAGGAAAACCCAGTTAAAATAGTTTTTTAACCAGATTTCTCTATAGTATAATTTTGCCATTGCTGCTGATATTGCATTAAACTATTTATCTAACCTTTCCCTTCCTCTCCAGGAGCTGAGCAGTCATTTGGAGTCTCAGGGTAAAGTGGACCCCACCTCCTTCCAAGATTTAGTGACCACCCTGACCCAGCAGAACCTGGCCTCTGTAGAGAAACCAGACATGGAGCAGTACCAGAGCCGACTAAAGGCCTGGGAGGCTGAAAAGAGGCAGCTGATCCAGAGGGAGAAGGATTTTAGGGCGAAAGCTGAGCATGAGAGACGAGAGCGATTAGCTGCCAAGGCTGCAGCTCAGCAAGTTTAGAAACTGCAGTTAAATTAAAATGGTCTACTCTCTGTAAGCTTTACCATCAAGGATACAAAAATATGAACACCCAGATGTTACTAGTTACTTTTGTGTATATATATATATGGAGTTGTTTTTAAATGTTAAAATGAAATAAATTGCAACTTAATAGAAATTCAGTCTAGCATTTGTTTTGTATTTGATGAATTGCAAGATATGCTGCTTGGTAACTATTATAAATAAGGATAGGGATAGCAGCCATCACAAATATTTCCCCCCTTCCCTTCTCCCTTTCCATCTACATTTGTCCCTGTTATGTCTTTTTGTTTTTTATTCCGGTAGTTTTCTCACAGGAGTATAAAAAGGGCATTTAAACGGAAGAATTTTTTTGATTTTTATCTTAAAATCAGATTATTTTCCTGGAAAGGAATGCATTTATAACCAGAAATCCCTCTTTGTTTGCACATGGGAAACATTTATTCAAGCAGTTTTGATCCTGATCATTCCTAGAAAAAAAACTAAAATTCCTCTCAAAGTTTAGCTGGATAAAATGAGGCTGCAGCATCAGCTAAAACACAAAAACTGGCTAAAGTCAGATGTTTGACCCTAATGGGTTTTAGGGGAAGAAAATGGCGTGGTGGTGGTGCACACAATGTGTTCATTCCACATTATTTAGCCTCTATTCAGTATTCAGAGCACGATCTTGGGAAAAGAGCTTGGTATGCAGACCTGCTTGAATGGGCAGCACAAAATACTGAAACAAGAGCTATTGTGATTCAAGTAATCTTTAATGCGTCTGAAAAACCTTTTTATTATTGAAAGTCAGGCTAAGGCAGAATGTAAGTATGAAAACAGGGTTTTTTTGCCTGCCAGCCGCCACAGCAACCCTTCATCTGAATGAAGGGTGCTGATTTTCAATTCAGAGCACACTGATGTTAATTTAAAGGATTTTTATGTTTTAAATAAAAAGAGACATTCTGTGGAAAACTGAAACTTACAAGAGTTGAAAGACCAGACTGAAATGACATCAGGACATAAACGATAACCAGAGCGTGATTTCATACGGATCTATGCGAAATCTTCTGGCTAGCATTAAGAACGCTATTTAGCATGAATGTCTGGCACAGCTCTGCATTTGATTTTCTATTTGTATTTTTTTTAATCCTCCAAAACCATGCAGAAAAAGTCATGATTTGTTTTAATGGTGGCACACTAGCATGTAGAGACACACCTCCAAACTGTGCAGGTGGTTTCCACAAGAATGCACGTTTCCTGCTAATTTTTGGGCTGCATTTTGAAGCATAATGGACCATTGACAATGTCAGGAGTCATGTCATCATGTTTGCTCATTTTAAGCAGAGGAAACAAAGAACAAGTTGCAGGTTTGTTGGTTTATAGTACAATTTAAAGGGATTAATATTGGCTTTGTGTGCATGACTTGGTTTGCCAACACGCCCACAATGCTATGTACCATGTTTATTTTATACACAAGTTATCACTTTTTTTTTGTGCTTTGCATCACAAACCCCAACATTTACATCTTCTCATGCAGCTTATAACATTACAATAGGTGTGTCTTCAACAGCAAGACGGATTCTGTTGGTGGGGCTGCAGAAACATACCACTCTTGCATGGGAACTCCTGATAATATATTGCAAACAAACATTCTGGTGTAAATGTGGTGGAAATATGATTGAATACCCAAGAAAGCAAATGTTAAAAACTTGTTTGACAAGTGTTAATAATACATGAGCACCGTGTCTGCTTTCAAACTGAAATTAGATTTCAAATTTTTTGTTGTCCTGTTTGAAAGATTATATAGGTCTTGGAGACCATTGAAGGAGTTTTATTCTGGTTTGAAGGGCAGATTAGAGCTTGATCTGCATTTTGTGTAAGGAAATATTTCCATTTAAAGAGCGGACTTGTTTTCAATTCTGTATTTTCACTTCATTAATTATATCCAATTTTAAAGTATAATTCAGTGACAACCTGGGTTTGACTTTTCTGCACTGCAACTAGTGTCTAGATTTTAACATGTTATCTGATTTAAAATTAGTTCTTTCTGTAAGTAAAATAGAAAAAAAATCTACTTGTAATTAAATCAGCAGTTGCTTTCCATTTCTACGGGGATCACTAATTTTCCACTCATTTCCTAATGATTGGAGAGCAGAGACCTTTAGCAGCTTCCTGTCTGCCTGCAATGAATGAAGGCCAATTTCTCCATAAATATATCCATCACTGGAAATTAGCAGGTTGAAAGTTGCACCACCACTCTGCATACAAAAGAGATATTTCCTATTGCAGTTGATAGTCTTATACCTACCCTCTTTGTAAAAGTTTGTGATCATTATTGTATCTAAACTAATCCATCCATCCACTGATAGGCTTAATGGGGTCACAAGGGGTGCTGGTGCCTATCTCCAGCTGTCTACAGGGGAGAGGTGGGGTCCACCCTGGACAGGTTGCCAGTCCATCACAGAGACAAACAACCATTCACTCACACCTAAGGAGAATTTAGAGAAGCCAATTAACCTAAGCCAGAGTACCCAGATAAAACCCACAGGGGAGATCATGCAATCTCCATGCAGAATGACCCCAGGCCTGGAATTGAACCTGCAACCTTCTTGCTTGAGAGCATCAATGCTACCCTCTGCACCACTGAGCAGCCCTAAACTAATCCAACTTTATTTATAAATCAGCTTGACGCGTCTTAAAGGACCAAAATATCATATATAGGGAATAGATATCACAAAGAAACATAAAACATCTATAAAAATTATCCTGCAATGAAAAAATATCAGATTAAGGAGACATGATCTAAGAACAGAGGGAGGAGGCCTTTATATGAAAGCAACTTTCAAAGTTGTAGTTTTGAATTACAAAGTCATAACTTTGACTTTCAACGTCATAATTATGAGATATTTGACTTTCACACTTTGTATCTCATAATTATGACGTTGAAAGTCGAAGTTATGACTTTAAAGCTCAAAATTATTTATTTAAATCACATAATTATGTCTATCCATCCATCCATTTTATAACACAAAACAAACATCCATTCACACACACAACTAAGGGGACTGTAGAGAAACCATTTAACCTAACAGTCATGTTTTTGGACTGTGTGAGGAAGCCATAGTACCCAGAGAGAACCCACACATGCTCAGGGAGAACATGCAAACTCCATGCAGAAAGACCCCGGGCCAGGAATTGAACCCAGAACCTTCTTACTGCAGGGCAGCAGTGCTACCCACTGCACCACTGAGTAGCCCCATAGTTACTTCATTTTTTTATTTTCATGTGGCAGAAATGGGCTTCCATACCTTTCTGATAAGCAGTGGTAGACTATTCTACATCTTAGGAGCTGCAGACAAAAAGTCTTGGTCTTTCGCATTATGAGGAGCAGCTAATCAGATGAGGGAAGAGGAGGAGAAATACACATTTTCCAGAAGCTGTAGACTATAAACTAGCTGTTCCTGTTAAGACAATTTCTAAAACTCCTACTGTTTGCTTCTGATTCTAATACTTCATGGGTATTTTTCCAGTGACATGAGGTCTTGCATCGCTTCTTTAATTCTCAGGTAGTGTTTAACCAGAATAAGAACTGCGTGTGTTGACACCTCAGAGGCAGTCAACCAAGAGAGACATTGGGAAGTTTGACTTTCACATTACTGGCAGTGATGCGCACAGTCTTTTAGGAGATCCTGTGTGTGTGTTTTTTTGATGGATGGAATAAGGAAGTTGGCTACAATGTGTCAATATAACCGAGTCTGAAAGAGAAAACACATTAGACATTATCGGGCTACAGAACACCTCCTACTGTACAAACACTTTATCTCTACCAGGAAACCCTTTTTTTTGAGACCAAGATATTTTGAAAGTGGGAAATGTTTGAGGAAGCCAGCACATTCTCATCTTTATCTCAGCAGTTTAATTTGCGCTGTTACTGAACAGGATGTTCATTTGAATATTCAGCAACATTTCCTCCATTTGCTCTTTTTTTTTTTGGGGGGGGGGGGGTTATCTTTTTATGGCCTCAGTTTTTGTCATGCAAATAAAACATATCTTTGATCTTATCTTTTCAATGAGATCTTTCCTGTTTAGTCAACAGAATTCAAGCAGTATGCTTGATTCATAGCCCTGACTTTTATCTGTTATTAGACCAAAGTGCAACCTTATCCTATTTATTAAAAAGATAACAAAATGCTACTGCTTACAGTGCTCTTCTTCTTCCAACTCCTACTTTTAAAGAAAAAAAGATGTTTATAACTTTCATTTTTCACTCCTTCATGCTTAATATTGCACATTTAGACCAGAAAACCAAGTATTTGACTTTTCCATTTGTTTGGAGGGTATGTTTGCCCTGTCTGATGCTAAAACATTTCCCATAAAGTGATGAAATAAATGACAAACCAGTGCGTAGATAATATTGAATTAGATTTAATTGCTGTCTGATTCAATTGCCTATTGCTGCATCATCAGCTAATGAATATAACCTTTGCTGAGGCTTTTCTTATTGAAAATGAAATTAAATCAGCCCTGATGTTTTTTTGCTGCGGGGTTAAATGGAAGTTCCTTGATATTCTGCAAAACTAACAAGTTTGTTTTACACTTATCTCCATCTAAAAATGTTCAGGTGGTTTAAGTTGAGCTAATGTTAGATATGTTGATTCCTAGTGCCATCAACATCATCATCCCTTAGCTTCTGGGTTTAATTTTTTTTTTGTAAACTGCAAGGACAAAAAAAAACAACAAAACACTGGATTCAAACATATAAGTACGTTTCTGATACTATAGCTATATACATTCCTGTTGAAGAGGAAGGTTTCTGTCATTTTCAGACAACATCTTAGTAAACCCTCTATGCATCTTCACTTTGACTAAACCAACATCAGTTTTCTTAAGGCCACGATAAGAGAGGACGTCTGACACCATACTGAAAAAGTAATAATTCAAAATATCTTGTTTAATGACTCTTTATTAGATAATAGATTTGCAACTCAGAGATGTAAATAAGGCCTAACATACACACCACTGCTAAAATATGCATCTAAATGTAGCTTAAATATCATAGCAGTGACCAGATAAGGCTTTATCTGTGAAGATATACACCTTTTCATAGATTTGCTCCTCTTGGTTTTTCAGCTCATGTGTTTTTGATCACTTTGGTAAATGGCATGTACTTATATAGCGCCTTTATTCAAGTTAGGAGACTTGACCAAAGCACTTTACACTACATTCATTCACCCATTCACACACTGATGGTGGCAAGCTACATTGTAGCCACAGCTGCCCTGGGGCTCACTGACAGAAGCGGGGCTGCCGTACACTGGCGCCACCAGCCCCTCTGACCACCATCAGTAGACAATGCAGGTGAAGTGTCTTGCCCAAGGACACAACAACAATGAAAGTCAGAGTCAGGGCTTGAACCGTCAACCCTTCGATTTCAGGGCAAACTCCTACATCCAACGCCACTGTCGCCCTTTGTGCTGTGTAAAGAAAATGTACAATAAATTTTAGCCCAAGAATGTTTGGCAATCACAACCATGAAAAATAGCAACATTTCTCTTACCTAGAGCTCACTGTAGGTTTTATATCCTTTATCCTAAGGTGACCAGATTTCTGCAATCTAATCTGGGGACATTTCCAGCTCATAGAAAATTAAAATGGGAAAGGGGATAGTGATGCTTCCATCCATTTTAAAAAAATGTATTAATATTTAAACAGCAATCAAGAGTAAAAACATCTTTAGGTGAACCTTGTTGATCCCTGGAGAACCACTGAACCAGATTAGCGCCTTACAAGGAGTTTTCAATCATTCTGTTTAATTTGATCTAAGTCTATTTACTCATGCCAGCTGAAGCCAATGGCCTGTCTTACTTTTTATTGATTAGCATGATTTATGTTACATTTTGGGTCCTTATTTTTAGTAAAACAAAACACATCAAAGCCCTTTTTTTATTAACCTGGGGAGGAACCAAACATTTATTACAATGATCAGCCAAATCCAAATCAAATTGACCAATTAACACACTCACTCACAGGTAGGGTTGCCATCCGTCCCTTGTAAAAAGGAATTGTTCCGTATTTAGAAACAGAAGTACCTGTCCCGTATTTAGTGGAAAAGGAAGCAATGTCCCGTATTACTATGAGAGTAAAAAAACAGTCAGTTAAAAGCTAATGCCAAAGGAAGAACAAGGGCACGTTAGATACAAAACTAATGGTAAACTTGTTCCCAGGCCCTGTCCTGCATTGTGACCAATGAGCTGACAACATATGTAACGATTCAGAATACCCCCATCCTATTGGTCGAGCCAAGTGTTGCTCACAGAAGACACAACTCAGAAGTTAAAGGACAGCAATTTGAAATTGAAGAGAAATGCCTTAACAGTCTCATTGAGAAGGTTTTCTATGACATACCTGAAAGCTTTGGCTGTCAATCGAACCAGGTGCTGATGTTAATGTTTTTTGAAAACGAGATCATCCACAAAACTATTGTTTCATCTTTCAGAAAAATACTCCAGAAGCAAAGGAAAAGAGACCTTCTTTAATCAGAAGCGTGATTTCTAATGTAGGTATGATATTACAAACCATTTCAATATATCTGAAGTATACATGATTGAATAATTTTTCCTGAGGTGAAGATTCAAGTCTTTCAAGGACCTAGAGACTCAAGCAAAGGTGGGTAAATCTGGCATCAAACTTTCAAACTGGAGTCTACATGTTCTCCCCGTGCATGCGTGGGTTCTCTCTGGGTACCCCGGCTTCCTCCCACTGTCCAAAAACATGACTTAGGTTAATGGCACCTCTAAATTCTGCTGAAGTGCAAGTGTGTGTGCATGATTTTACATCTTTGTTTGACTCTGTGTTGCCCTACGACAGACTGCGGACCGGTCCAGGGTGTACCCTGGCTCTCGACCATACACAGCTAGAGATAGGCACTGGCCCCAGTGTGACCATGATGGAATAAGTAGGAGAAGATGAAAGGATAAAAAAAAAACTTTGAGCTAAAATTTACCTGGAGTCACTTTGCCATAAAAACAAAAATGCAAAACAAACAAACAAGAAAAACAGAAGATTGCCTTCAAGTGCGTCAATGTAAAAAAGTACCAATCTATATTATGTGAGTGAATTCAGTATAGCAGTGAAGAAGAGCAATGCTTTAATAAAATAAAACAGCCAGCTGCAAGACAGTATTGATTACAGTGAGATGTGAGGAAATTTAATAGATTAAGCTGCTTGTAACCAACATGGATAAAAGTATTTTTTCCAGAAATTGGTAGAAAATTCACAGAAAAGCTGTCATCGACTCAGCAGATCTGCCACGACGATAGGAGACAGAACCATCATCCAAAACACACGGAGCCATTAAAGATGGCAACAAGTTATAAGCTATATATGACTAAATCAATTTCCTGCAATAAAATACTATACACATTTTTTTAACTTAATTGTAGGTTTCTACATAATTATGATTCTTACAGATTACAAATACACAACATCCGAAGATTTTCTAATTTTTGCTTTCTTGTTGCATACCATCCCATTTCCTCATGGATCAAATTGAGCCTTTTGTCTTCCTTGACTCATATCTGCATGAATGTTACCAAAATCTCACAGTGGGGGTTCCAGTAAATGTTCATAAGAGTGGTCAGACAGATACCAGTGTGTGGTGGCTGAAAACTAATCTGGACCCAAAACATTTTAAAGGTGGCGGAGTGGACTAAAGCTAGGAGATCTCTTGAAGGAAACTAAACCAAACCAAACTGGGACAGAAATATATAATCAATTAATTGCCCCCAAAAACACAATAAACAAATACGGTAAATGTAGGTAGAAATTAAATTATACACTTGTTGTAATACGCTGGATGCCGCGGTTGTCTGAACTTTAGAAAAAAAAAAAAATAAATTAAATCGCTATATGAGCCATATAGTGTAGCTTAGTATAATGCTCTAGCCTCAAAGGATCTTAAAACATACTTTATTGAACAACAGCAGCAGAAAAGAGAGCTTTTAATTTTATACACTGAGCTCTGTGAGTTAAGATGATGAGCCGCTGTCCAATGGGCAGAAGTTGACCCTCAAAGACACAGCCCTTCCTCATTTGCATAATGACGCAGAAATAAATACAGAAATGTAAAAACCACAGGCAGAAATAACTAGCATTGAGGAAATAAATAGGGTAGAAAATACAAAGGAAGAATAAAACAAAAATACAAAAATAGTATAGCATGCATATAATTAAATACTTAAAAAAGTAATTAATAAATAAAGTTAAAGATTATAATGGACAATAAATAAAATAGGTAATTATTACAAAGGCAAATAAATAAAGAAGCTACTTAAAAGATATATATACATTTTATCTCACTATATAATTTAATTTCTACCTACATTTATTTGTTTATTGCATTTTTGGGGGCAATTAATTGTATGTCTATTTATTTATTAAGCATTTATTTATTTCTGTATTTATTTTTAAATATGGTAGAGTTGGTCCTCCATATCCCTCGGCATAGTGTGTTTATCTCTCAGTTCCAGTATAAAATGAAAGCAGATATGGCAACATACCGGATCACTGTCAGAAATAGAAGACAAAAAAGCTCTATTCAAATCATGGAAAAAAAATTCCAGCTGCATTTTAAATCAGCAGACAAACAAAAGAAAAAATTACATTTAAAAATACAAAAATGATTTAAGTGAAACCATGTGAAATAACATAAAGCAATAGCAACATAAAACAAGGGAATATAAACATCTTTCAAGGCATTAAGGCATTGCCTTGCTTGGTGCCATCAAGTGGAAAAAATCCACTCTGGTATATCCAGAGCTACATCTGGATAATTGTCGGATTTGCAGGAGTTACTTGTAAACCTATCCCTGCAGAAAGCATCGATGAGGGGCAGTGACAGACTGGCGTCTGTGCTCGAGGCAAGGGAGGATGATGAACAGTCCTTCTAGGAGTAGATTAAAACACTTTTTTTTAAAATAACCTAAATAACTCTTGAGAATATTCCTTATTTCTACCTTTGTTAACATTATTTTATCTGTATTCCATTTTATGTAAAAAAAATCTTTACCTACAACCAGTCCCTGACCGGTTGCCATGTTGAAATGTCATAGAAAGGTTCAGCTCATTTAAACTTCAGCCATAACCGCTCCGCTCTCTCCATGCAGTGCTGCTGTTTGACAACACCTCAGTTCTATCTACTGTAGTAGCACGAGGTGAGAGCTGAGCAGTGACCTGTCCTCACCAAGTGGGATTCAGCTCTGGTCGCTTCCCCGCTCTTCCCATCGTGGTTTGTATAGCAATTCTATGTGAATCCAGTGCACTCACAAACCTCTGGTCTGAATGCACCATAAGGGTGGGATTGTGTGAATGTTACTGGATGTATGTGAAGTTGTTCCTGTCTACTTGTCAGGTTGGGTGTTTTTCTCTTGAGTCAGTCCCCTCTGGGTCAGGGCCCCCTTGGGGTTTGGCCCTTCAGGGCTTGGGCTCCGGGTGCATTCATATACCCTTCTCTGATGGGTGTGGCCATCCCTATGTCTGCGACCCAGTGACCTGGTTTGGCTTTTGATATCTGGAGCGCCTCTTTATAGTTGTGCGCCCTGAAGGGTGAGTCTGGGGCCACGCACGCATCCTATTGAGCATATTTGCTTCTGAAGAAGCTTTGTAAATACTTTGTAAATTGTTTGGTTCCAGGTGTACATTGATACTTACTAATACTAAATACTAAGCTACAGATACATACCACCCTGAATAATATTGTGTAACCACTGTAGGTTTTGACTTCGACATGCATGGAAAGGATACCTGCTACTCTTGAAGGTTTTTTTGATGTTTACTTCAGTTGTCTGTTGTCTTCTTTTTTTTTATTATGCTCTCTGTTTTGGGTTCCTCTCATCTCATACAGGTATGGAAGCAGACTTGTAGGATTTACTGTATATCTATTGTGTTGTCTCTTTTTGTGCTTCCGTCTCTCCCTTCCCTAAGTTTTTATCCCTTCTTTCGCACCTCCCTTTCTTTCTCTGTTGTATTTAGTTTTACTCCCTAAATTATTTTCAATGAAGTTTCATATACATGTACCAAGTGGAACCTTATAGCAGCAACCATAGTGGTCTGCTTGTGTAGAGAAATCGGTTGGGCTACCATTTAGCTCTGGGACATCGATTCCCAGCTATATTGACAAAACAGGACACAATAATTCACAATAATATCTGGTGTATTAGAATACACCTGGAGCATGCCCACTGGCGGTTTCCGAGACAGGTACCCTTCTGATACTCTTTGCCATTTCCTGGTCAGAAACCTATTTCTACAACAAAAACAATTCAAAGCTCATTTTGATCATCCATTTAGATCCTTCATCTATGCCTCACCTTGACATGGCTATCATGACCCGAACCACAGCCCTAAATATACACAGGGGCCCCCGCTGCATGATGAGGGGAGGCGAGGCCCGTACCTCCAAAAGAGTGATGAGAGACAGGGTGGCCTGTTCACAGTCCTGGAACCCTCCCAGCAGCAGGTTAGATATTGCTTCTGGTAAACTAGAACTTTTCTGAAGATCTTAGCACACAGGTAGCGCTCGTAATAACGCTGCAGCTTTAAAAGCAGAACAGAAGCCGTTACCAACATGTAGTCTTTGAAATTTCCTCTTATAACCAGAGCAGAGATAAAATGATAATAATCCTGACCCTGCTCTTCCTGTGAGATCACAGTTTACCCACCATAACAGAGCCAAGTAAATAAGATATCTAGATATGCTGCCATACTTGAAAAGATAAGAATCAGTGTGACAGCTGCTTAGCTATCTAATGGAAGAGTTACAGCGTTGTATAAACTGATAAAAAAGTGTTAACTTCAACAGATAGAAGTATATTTCTACTCAGCACTGACTGTGTTACAGATAATTTCTCAGAGGAGCTACAATGAGGGCGGCACGGTAATGTGGTGGTTAGCACCATCGCCTCACAGCAAGAGGGTTCTGGGTTTGAGTCAAAACCAGGACCTCTCTGTGTGGAGTTTGCATGTTCTCCCGGTGTCTGCGTGGTTTTCTCCAGGTTTCCCGGCCTCCCTACCGCAGTCCAAAAACCTGCATGTTAGGTTGATTGCACTTAGGAGTGAGTGTGAGTGTACATCGTTGTTCGTCTTTGCGTGTCGCTGTGTGGCCCTGAAATGGACTGGTGGACCGTCTAGGGTGTACCTTGCCTCTTGCCCATTGACTACTGGGATAGGCTTTTATAACATTTATTTAATTAATTTTGTAACAACAAAGCAATTAAATATATATATATATATATATATATATATATATATATATATATATATATATATATATATATATATATATACAATTTTAACTCCTGAATGAAAGAAAGCAGAAAAAAGAATAATCCTGTATTACCTCCATTTACCTAAATAATACATTTACAATGAATTTATAAATTAAAAGGGCATCACCAACACTTATAAGCATTAGAATGGAAATAACAGAAAAAGATTATGAAAGGAAATATCTGTCCTCCTAAACTGATTTTTAGGTCTATTTACTGTATGCTCTTAAAACGACACATAACATTTGACATGATTATACCCTTTGCATAGTAATAAAACATAAGTGACATATTCACTCATCATACCAGCTTTTTTTTGTCTTTTGAGTGTAAATATTGATTGTGATTCTCTGCTTTCTTTGATCAGATTGTCGCATAATCTGATTCCTCTCAAAGAAATATAGCTTTCCACCCCTTTGCTCTAAATGCGTGTTTTTTTAAAGATCTCAGTTCCTTTTAAGTCACAATTAATTTATCTGTTTTAAAAAGCTTTTCTGAATGTCTTTTTTCAAACAAAGCTGAAAATATTTGCAGAAAGTTGAATATTTTATTGTTATTGTTTAAAACAAACACTATTTTGCACAGATTTAAAGGTATAAATGAAGCTTTTGGCCACAGCAGGAGTCCAAGCAGGTTGTAGAAAAACATTAATCATCTGAAAACACATTCAAACACATTCAGATAGGAGCCTGTTCTTTTTTTAGCAGAGTCAACATGTGTGATCAGGTTGAACAGAACATAATGTTCTGATCTTGTGATGATTAAGCTGTTCCTAGCTCCTTCTAGTGCACCTGATCATGACCTGGACACAGCACATTTAATTTCCACAATGGTAGGAATAGTCCTATCAAAATAGTGTCATTACCATCAGAGCTTTCACTCCTCAAGTGCCACTGATTCCATGCTAGGATTTGCCTTCTGTTGAATAACTATTTGACCATTTATATATAGATCTTTTTAAAGAAATAATTTTCAGATGGTAAATTATAGCATTTTGAAAAAGTTTTCCAAACTCTTGAACATTTTCACATTTGGACACATTACAACCACAAGATGCAAATGCTTTAGGTTAAAGACTAAAAGCAGATATTAAATCATCAATGTTTTAAAAGTTTTGCATCCAAAAATCTAAAAAGGTTTATTTATTTATTCTTGGCATATATCCACATATTATGTTTGCTGGAGTTTCAAGGTGGAAGTTTAAAGATGGGTTAAAATTATTGAAAAACAATCCTGAATGAGTCTGAATGAGGTTTGCAGCAGGGCAACAATCCTAAAAAAAAGCTACAACGGACTGTTTTAGAATAAACATGTTAATGGCATTTTTATGTAATGCCACACCATTGTAAGCAAACTACATATCCCAGCATGCCTTGCAGTTCTGCCTTCACATTAGAGTTTATATAGCTGCTTGATTCATTTCCATAATTTTAATAATTGACGGCTGGTAGCCGTTAATCACAATCACCAAAAGAATATTTTTGCTATGGATTAAGTTAGATTAAAATAATGTATTATTATTTCCGATTATAACTTACAGTATTTGGAATATTTCCAATTAACATTTATTTGTGTTTATTTGTGTTATTTGTGTTTCTGCAGCTTGACAATTTAATGTGCTTAATGTAATGAAAGACATTTGCCCGACTGGCCTATAAAGAATCTGTTAGCATTTGAGTCTTGATGTTACTAGAAACCCTCCATCCAACCAAAGTTGAAACTTTTCCCCAAAAAAGACTGCTTTAAAATCTGAGTCTCTTGTGCGTGAGGGTTCTGGATAATCATAGGGGGTGGAAACCCAAACCACATCATTGTCTGGGGGATTATATATATATATATATATATATATATATATATATATATATATATATATATATATATATATATATATATATATGGGTAAAAATGCTTTTGCAGCACAGCTAAAAGCCGACTGATGAGCTTATGTTTTCATCTTTAATGTCAATGACTTTGGATTAGTTGGTGCTATAACATGACATACATCACATATTTCTTTAATAGTTGTAAGCTTTCATTTCAGTGTCTCAATATTACGTATTAAGTTCATTGACCATGTTCGCAGGTAGCGCATCTGACCTCTTTGTGAGAATGGCAGACAGACTTATGAGGAAAAGAAAAGGGTGTTGGTGTTGCTGAATGGGTTATCTAGACCATTGAAAGTAACCTGACATGAAGTGGGGGTAAAAGCAATTGACTGAAGAAATTACCTGTAGAAAATGCCTACTATAAGCAGGACTGTTATCTGATTTTCCAAAGGAGCTGCAACCCAGAAGTGGGCTTGGATGTAATACAGTCTGTTTGGGAAAGTTAATGATAAAATGTGCAGATTCACTTTCATTGAAAAAAAAAAAAGGATTATGGTTATGTAGCTTTTTATGTAGACATACAAATATGTTTTACACACGTTGCTTGGAAACAGCTGTTTATCTTGAAAACTGAAAATTAGATTATGTTATATGCATGAAATTACTCACTTAAAAGCAAGACTTTACCACCACACCTAATTTGAAGGATTTCTCTCATGACCTTGGTCTTACGAGACCACATTTTACACACACTTTTATTGAATACTTTTTTAGAAGTATAAACTACTTGTCTGAGTGTTTAGGAATGATCTAACTGTTGAAGCAGGATAAATCCCAGCTGTTTCATTCTGTGGATCTAATACTGCACACCTACTCTTCAGGCTGATGCAGGATTCAGTTTAATTACAACTTATGTTCATAGTAAGCCTAAATCATCGTAAATCATATTATAGTGTAAAATCTGTGCCAAATTCCTTTCAAATTGGTTTATTTTAATATTCAGATCATTTGATGAGATCATTTATTGATTGGGTGTTATGAAGTGATAATAGAAGTGATAACAAGATACCAGATAAATGCAGCTGAGATTACCTTTTCCTAAGGTTTCCAAACCACTACCTTAATAGGAGAGTCTAAGTAAGGCTCAAGTCTTATCAAGAAGTCCAAAGTATAACATTAATTAAAGACAGTCAAGTCAGAGTCGAGTCTGAAGTCAAGACAAGTAAATCTGGTCAAGTCACAAATCTGAAGCTTAAAATCCAAACTCCTTTCAAGTCTGTTTTTCTTTTTCAACGTTTAATTGTATGTGAATTGTATGTTAGTCATCATGTGTTCTTTTTTTAAACTTGAATTTATCTCAACAGGCATTGAAATCAGTGCGAATGAACATTTGCTAACACAATGAAATTAGCTAAAGTCGACTATCTAATGGTAGCAAAACAAAAGTACCCGCTGTTCTTTCTGCAGCTTCAATGCTGTAAATTTTTTCATCTACATCTGTGATTGTCTTTACAATTTTGTTTGATGCATTTCGTTTTGTATCAAATACGTTGAAATCTATGTACCTGAAGAAAAATACTTGAGAGCCTCTGTGTATTTTCTTTTTAAATCTGGTTAATTTGATTGGCCTTGCTGCTGCTCTCACACACACATAGATAGAGAGTGTGGTCTGCATTTGTTTATATGGGATGAGGTAAATGAATTATTAGTGGATACTTTTTAAATATTAGATGCTTTAAACTTTATACTATGGATAAAATCAAGTGTTTTCAAGTAACCAAGTTCAAGAAATTGTCAGAAATCCACATAGCTGAAACAATCCACATAGCAGTTTTTAAGGACACCACCATCAATGTCCATTTTTTTGTGCTGAATATTTAATCACAGATTTGAAGGTAAACAAAAGCCACATAAGTAAATAAGACCAAACCTGTTTAGAATCTCCTGTAAAAGACCCAGATTTATTCAGAAACTTTGTTGCTGGAATATGAGTGAAAAAGCAACAGGCAGAATTGTCTCTTTGTTTTGTTAGGAAGGTGCAGCCTTTTCCCTTATTTAAGGCTTCAGACCATTCTCTAACATCTTAATGATAAACTACGACCATCTTATCATTGAATTATTAACTGATTGGAGCTTTGCATTTTATTTCCCAGTTAATGATTAAATCCGTAATCTTGACACAAACCAGGACTTACAGTTTTCCCTGATGGATCCGGGTCATATGAGTTTGCTAACTATCCAGGACTTCCTGTTACTCTATGATCTCACTGTTGATATATAAGTCACACTACTTTATAATCAAAATACTTTCCTTCTAGATACAAAAAAACTTTAATATGTATTTGCCGTCTACTAACAAAAATGATAAATCTATGTTTTATAGCGATTATCTTTGCAACTCCCTGGAGCCTGAACTGTCAATAACTTAATACGGGAAAAAAAATTAATTTTCTAATGGAGAATATCTTGAGAAAATGAAAACATTTTTACTGAGAGTCCAAACAAATGTGTATGTAGTAGCTTGTTCTCAGGCTAAAAGAAATAGTCAGAAAACATCCAGTTTCTGATTCTTGCAGGCAAACCTGCGCCAGATCAAACAGTTTACATTTGAAGTTGAGCACTGAAACTTTGTTATGTTGGGAACGATTGCAGACGGATGTCATCTATAAATCTTCCAGGCCACAGAATAAACACATCCTGACTCTATCCAAACTTTATAGTTAAAATGACCTGGAGGAAAACTGTCCTCAAGGACAGCTGCTTAATACCTCTGGACTTATTGTGAGAGGTGGTGGGAGTGGTTACTGTAACTTAAGGAAGGTATAAACTGTTTTGTTTTTTAAGCTGCCAATTTAGCTTAATTTTATAATGTTAATTGTATTTATTTCCCATTTCTGGTCATAGTCATAAACAATAAATAAGAAAATTATTGAAAGGTTGATTTATTTCAGGAACTATCTATTTACTTATTAAACAATGTTATATGGCGTATTTACACACACTGATGTTTTGAAGCTTTTATTTTAGTTAACTGTGCTGTTTTCCACTCTAAATAAAAAAATGACATTTATAATTAAAATATTACATCAGCTACATGATAACCAACATGTTTTAAATTAATTTGGACAACTTGATAAAACCAGTCTCTTAGAACAATAACAATGGTAAAACTGGTTTATACATATAAACCAGGACTCTGTAAAGTATTGCATTTAAAGGGTTTAAAAAATATTTCAAAATTAAATAAATAAGTAAAGAACAAACAAACCTTTATTAGAATTCTAAATTCAAATTAAAATATACTTCGCTATTAACAAAGGGATAAAAAGAGTTGTAACATATATTAGTAGGGTTCCTTTAAAGAGCAGTCATAGATGTTGATGGCTGTAGGCAGGATGACTCTCCTATAGTGGTTTTTACTCATAAAAAAAAAAAAAATCCTCGTTTTATAAAAAGGAATGCTGGGCTCTTCATTTTTCCCTTCTTGTTTTTCTTAATTGATTACAGGTTTGTGTTTTTATGTGACACTCCCCATTATTTTTGTTTTGAGGAATAGAAAACAAAAATCCTTCAAACTGTGTCGTGGTCAAACCAAAGGCACATTTAAAAGAGTAGAGAACAATAGTGGGTAACATAAGGAGAAATGTGGTATGAAAGGACCTGAACATGTTCAGCCTGTTTACCCAGGGGGGCTGAAGGGCTGGGGGAGTTGTTCAGAAACTTGAGCAACTCCAAGGAGCCAGTTTTTCCTGGTTTTGAGCATTATTTCTCACAGCTTTCTAAAGTTATGTCAGTGGCATGAGGTCTTTTAACTCAACACAGCTCATGGGGGTGTGGTTTGTAGGTCAAAGATTTAGAGATTAACACGGACACATTCTGAGCCAAATGTTCCGAAAAAATGCTATTTTGGATTTAAAGTTAAAACCATCTGTCTCAGTATTTCAAATGAAGTAAAGCAACAATTACTAGCAGATGACTGTGAATCAACATTGTGTGACTCTAATCTTAAAAGAAAATCTCATAAAAAGCATGAAAGTAACAATTTCAAATGCTCTAAGCAAAAAAATATATGCTCTAGTCTAGCTTAGAGCCTATTTTAAAATGCACCAAAAGTGCATACAATTAATTCTTTTAAACAGTAATTCAAGTAATATATTAGAAAATATAATAACCATCCTAGATGTTTACTTTTACAATGCTTTTTCCTTTTAGATTATTTTTATTAAATCTCAGTGTCCTTATTATGGCTTCCAAAACTTTTTATGAAGAACAATGGCGGCCTTTTTATGCCAAAATACTGAAATGAAAAACTGACATTAATCTATGCAAGACTTTTCAAACATCCCCATCCTGTAAGATGTTGTAACCTAAACATGCATTCTGGGTTTCAGATTTGTAGAAAATCCGAAACCCAGATTTTATCTGGGTTTCGGATTTTCAGGGTTTCAGATTTTATAACAATAACTGACAACAAAATTACAGTATTTAATTGTTCACATTAATATACTGAAGTCCTTACACTGGCTCCCTGTTCTCAAAGAATAGACCTTACAATCCTTCTGTTAGTCTATATATAATTGAATGGATCAGCACCTCAATACAAAACAGATTTATTGGTAGTGTATCAACCTCCCAGACCACTTAGGTCTTCTAGTTCCAGCCTTCTCTATACAACCAGAACTAGAACCAAACATGGAGAAGCAGCATTTAGTTCCTATGCTCCACTTATCTGGAACAAACTCCCAGAAGACTGTAAAAGTGCTGACAGTCAGAGTTATTTTAAGTTAAATAAATAAAAAAAAACATTTAGTTAGAATTGCGTTTGACTGTAGGAAAGTAAACTGTTAATTTAGACATTATTAGTATAAGGTTGTGGTCCGACTGTTTTGTTTGTTTTACTAGTGGTTTTGTCATACTTTTTTCTTCGTTTGCTTTTCTTCTTCTATTTTATTGTTTCATTCATGTAAAGCACTTTGAATTGAATTTTGCTATACAAATAAACTTGCCTTGCCTGTACTAACATTAAAAAAGACAAAAATCTTCTATGTTATTAGAGATAAGAACACCTGCTCAACCCATTTAATGCATGATATGCAGATGCACTTATATGAAAAAACAAGAATGTTGAAGAGATCATTATAAAATGTTTGCACCTTCAATATGAGGACTCATATGTTAAACAACAACAATTACTTTACAAACTTTTACTAAGGGAACAAGTAACTTGTACTGCTATTCCCCATTGCTTTGCTTTTTAAAAAAAAAAATAAGCATAACTCATGATTTACAGGGTAATTGAGTTTGAATTCTGCTTACAATTCCAGTGTTCAATTTATTTTGCTCTGGTTTGGTCTAACCAGGGAACAACCCCACCTCCCTTAGTTCTAATTGGTGAGCATATCTACTGTATGTAAATGTGTTTGATTGGTCAGTGAAATGTTTTATTTTCCTTATAAAGGACATAAGGCTGATTTCTGATTTCTCACATTTGTGATTCCTCAGGTGTTGGTGGAAATGTCTAAAAATATTTTATCCTCAATTTGTTCTGATCAGCTACCTGCAGATTCGACACCTTTAACATGTTGTAATTTCAGAGGAAGTTTAAGTACCCCATAATCTTGAGGTCTAAACCATCTTCGTGTTTGATCATTGTAAGAAATATGGAAAATTGTTCTTAGAGGTGAGAGAGACTAATAGCAGTGTGACATGCTTCATAGAGGTCGAGTTATCTAGAGGGATTGGTATACACTGCCAGGATTAGTGAGACTAGCGTGCTCTCCTGGAAATTGGAAAGGTATGAAAACTTGTTTGTGAGAGCCTGGCAGAGGAAGTTTAGCTCCTAACACTCTTAACACCATGAAAAAACAATAAGAAGCCTCCTCCAGGAAGAAGCAGAGGTACATCAAAGCCATGTAAAATGCTCGCTGGGTGGGCCTCAGCATCCCTATATCAGGTGTTACTTTATCATCAGGATTTAGATGTATGAACGTCGATCAGATCATAAATGCCTTGCAGATCATCTCTTTGCTCAGCCATTTGCATGTGTTTTCACTCTTATCACCAAAACTGATCCTTGTTTGCAGGAAGCAACAAACCCACAATCACTTCAAACTGTAAAGAGTATTGTGAAGCGAGGATGGCAGTGACATGAAGCAATGTTAAAGCAGCGGTTAGCTGCAACATAGTAAAGAGCAGAGGCACCATATGATCCGATAATCTATTTAATCTGAGAAATATGTTGTTCAGTTGAATCGGGTGCAGACAAAGTAGTGCACAACTACTTGAGAGGATGGTTTGAAAAGTCTGCAGATTTATGCATTATTTATCTAAAAGTTCACTTCAAATATGAATGCAAGCATATGTAAGTAGATTTATACATTTGAATTGGCAATAAAAGAGTCCATAACATTATATTAGTAAACATTTGTTGACCTTAAGATAACAGCTGGTGCTTCATTCATTTCAAATGAACTGCACTCATACATACTTAACAGTTTTAAATACTGTAAATGTGGCTATGTAATTAGCTCCTCATCACACCAGTTTTCAGGATTAAACTTCTAATGTAACCTAGTTTTCTTCAAATCCTGCCATGAGCTAGAAATGTGCCTGTACACCTGCAGCTTTTTTCTATTCAAATAGCATTTTTTTAAGCTGTTGTGTAAACCCTTAGAGCTTGATATGAAGTAAAACAGGGATTTCTTGCCTTGAAAAATGAAGGACCTTCCCTAAGTCAAAACAAAACCCTTTTTATTAAGTGCCTAAAATGCCTGACGTTTTATAGTTTTCTCAATTGTTGCTATTGTTTTATATCCTAAATAAGAAATAACAGAAAAATAACGGGCTGTTTTTCACCAAATGTTATGGCATGAAAATAGATGCAGCCAACAAATCATTTCCACAACACGTTGTCGTAATTTTTGGCTAATGAATAAAAGCAATAGTACAAATTGTTTGCGTTGAAGGTATTATTTCCTTTGCTTTCCTTAGAATACAAAGTTCTGCAAAGCAAAAAAACAAAGTAGCTGAATAATAAAAAAGACCCGTTCTAAAGTACTATTGTTTCTGTACAATAAGTGTAAAGGAAAACTGATTCTTTCAGTGAAGCGTGTGGTCATTTTTTCAATTTCCAGTGCAAAGAAAAACCCTAACAAAAACTGTAGGTTATCTTAACTCAACAAACAAATGCTGGAAAAGAACATTCATATGAATTCTAATCTCTCAAATCTACTTACAGCACATTCTGGGAGGTTTTAAGACTTGATATACAAGTACAGTAACACACAGCAGATGGAAATATTTTTCTATGTTGTATATAGGCATACCATGTTATGTGACGTGGTGTGTTAAGGTCAGTTAAATAAAAATGCCCTCCAAGAGTTGGAAAAATTTTATTATTTTTGCAAGGCTTGGAAATGCCCATGATTGCAGAGGGTTCCCCTGGTGTTGTGTGTGTGTGTGTGTGTGTGTGTTTTTTTTTTTTAAGTGAGCTGGGTCACTCCTGTGGGATGATGTCAGGGAGCTGTACTCAAGGTCTTGGTTCCTGGAAATTAAATATTTTCTGTCCAAGCTTGTAGTGGTGGAATTAATGAATTTCTTACATTGATAAGAAAATTTGCTCAAAATACTGTAAGCTTTGCAACTGTTAATATTTAGACAATAAGACATTATACCAAACTCTTGTGTTTTACTAATAACACAACTGTCTACATACCTCCACTGTTTCTGTATCAGAATCAGAATCAGAAATACTTTAATAATCCCAGAGGGAAATTACTTTTGTTACACGCTCCAGTTACAGTTTTATATAATATATACACACATCCAACTATACAATATAATAAAGATAAAAATAAGAATAAAAAGAGATAAAATATATACACATATAGCTCTTCTGTACATATATCTGTACATATATCTATACATATGTAAAAACTAAATCAAAATAAAGTGACAATCCAAGTAAAGTGATATGGGGCGTGCAAAAATAGTGCATAAATGTCAATTTTTTTGGGGGGGGGGGAGGGGGGGGTGGTGGTGCTGAATCACTTGAGGGAGGCGTTACATAGATTGATGACCACAGGTAGGAATGATTTCCTGTGGCGCTCTGTGGTGCTTCTGGGTAGGAGGAGTCTTCTGCTGAAGGAGCTCGTCTGCTGGACCAGTGTGTCGTGGAGAGGATGTGAGTCATTGTCTAAGATGGACTGAAACCTGGACAGCATCCTCCTCTCTGCCACGGTGGTCAGGGTGTCCAGCTGCTCCCCCACATCATCACCGGCCCTCTTGATCAGTTTGTTCAGTCTGTTGTTTTCAGCAACCCTCAGCCCACTGCCCCAGCATGTGACAGCGAAGAAGAGCGTGCTAGCAACAACAGACTCATAAAACATCCTCAGCATGGTCCCACAGATGTTAAAGGACTTCAGCCTCTTCAGGAAGAATAGTCGGCTTTGGCCCTTTTTGTAGACCGCCTCGGTGTTTCTAATCCAGTCCAACTTATTGTTAAAGTACACTCCCAGGTACTTATACTCCTCCACAGTGTCAACAGGAACCCCCTGGATGGAAACAGGGGTCACAGGTGTTTTTGTCCTCCTCAGATCCACTATGAGCTCCTGAGGCCCCGTCCACACGAAGTCAAAACGAACACGAAACGCTAATATTTTCCAGAACGTTTGTCATAAAG
>NW_015150600.1:546856-581659 GCF_000732505.1 Cyprinodon variegatus
TCAGAAAACTTCTGAAGGTGGCAGGACTCAGAGCAATAGCTGAAGTCTGAGGTGAAAAGGGTGAAGAGGAAGGGGGAGAGGTCATGCAGTCACTTGACCGCTGTCTTTTTATGCTGCCATGCTGGATGAGATAAAACTACCTGCATGTGGCATAATAATACAGTAACATACTTAAAATTGAATACAATCTGCCAACCCAACATTGTCTACATATGTCAACCATTTAGATGGGGGGGTTAAAACAGGGTTGAAGCAGACAGACAGATTTCTCAAAAAAATAATTATTAATTAATTTATTAAGAAAACAGATCTGCTGTGAAAAGCTATGCGGAGGATGATAATGAATGTGTGAGTCACTAACCTGGTCTTAAAGTTCAGTCAGTGTCCAGAGGACGAGGTTGGCTCTACCGTTTCGGCTGCCAAACAAAACGCTGTGGGGGCTGCCCAGAGAGTCCAAGACGTTTAAGTCCTTGAGAGCAGAGAACAGGCAGGAGATCAGAACCGAGCAGACGGAGGAAGGCAGGATAATCCAGAGGGCGAAGCCAAAGCCGTGTCGAGGACGTGCTCAGGAGTCCAGGCCAGGAGGTCAGAGATCCAAAGCGGTGCCGAAGGGGAATCAGAGATCAGGAATAAGTTCCAGGTTCGGTACACAGGCAGAATCCAGCAGGAGTCAGAGTACAGGTCAGGCAAATAGATCAGAATGGGGACAGGCAGGCTCAGAGGTCAAGAGGCAGAACAGGTCAGGATAAGGTAATCAGAAACACTCAAATACGCTAGAGAGCTCTCACCCAATGCTTAAATAATCTGACATTAATGACTGGTTGAGGGTTGGTTAAACAGAGGCTGGAGCTGGTGGGTCAGAGGAACGGTAATGAGAAAGGGTGGAGCTAGGCAGGTGAATGAAATGAGTAATCAGGCCAGTCATCAGTGCCAAGAGCATTGCATTGTGGTGTTTTTTGAATTAGCAGACGTGGTGCACTTTATAAAGTAAATGGCATAATAAAGAACAAATATAATATGAAGATATTGAAGCATCAAAACATCAGCCAAGAAGTTCAAGTTTGGAAACTATTGGGTCTTCCATTTGGACAGTGATCCAAAGTATACTACCTAGTTAAGGGCCTTAAGGACTGTAGTCAGTGTTTAAGACTAGCCAACATAAACTCACACAAGCTGGTATTCAGCTCAGAAAACATTTCTTAATGTTTTAATGCTGAAAATATGTAACCTGACTCAAATACACAAGGAGGAAAGAGCCAAAGCTCCATCTACTGTAATTCGTGTAAGAGGCTTGTGGAGGGATACCCACAACATCCAACCATTTAAATAGGCAAGTTTCTCAAATACGGAGCTGATATAAACTAACTAATAGATTAAAAAAAGCTCAAACAAATGTCTCTTTTTATTTTGGCACTTAGCAGCTATGGATTTTTTTTTAGAACTGACTTGCAACATGAAACATTGGAGGCAGAGTGAGAAAACGTGTCTTATTTTTACACTGTAAAATATCTGCCCTTTTGCTCTTCATCCACACAAATAGTGGTTGATTCCTGATTTTTATAACAAAATTTTTTCTAAAACATAAAGTGTATTTTTCTGTTCTTTGTGGTGAACTAATCCAGTCTTTGCATTGGATAAATTTGTGATTTTTATAAGAAACAATCCACACTGACCTGTGTTGAAATATCATAATGAGGGTAGTTATTATGTCAGAGATGCAGGCTTATTATGGTCTTTCTAAAGAACATTGTGTTTATTTGCAGTACAGCAGACTGAATTCTAATGTCCTCATACAGTGTTCTTAATAAGAAATCAGAGAAACAGCCTGTGAGCTATGCTGCTTATGATAATAAAACTAGTAGGATATCTGACATGTGTATATATTTACCTTATATACATGGCAGATATCCTAGTAATGAAGTGCAGTGAATATGATATGTTCTTTATTTAAGCTGTATTTGGAAGATAATATCACATTACATAATTTTTTTTAGCTCTTGCCGAGTGATGAAGGAAATTTTAGGTTTTCAGTCTATACATCTTTTTTCTAACCTTACTGGAGGCCTATCTAACACACAACCACACACATATTACTTAAAGCAACATTGCATACAGTAACATCAAAATATATAAATATTTACGTCTGGGTCTGATGTAAAATGTTTAAAAGGAAAGGATTCTTCACCAGTGGGAATAAGGTGGAACCCAGGCATTGCCAAATCCTAGTATGTTTGTGCTAGAGGTTAGAAAATGGAATTTTTAGGATCAAGCCAAGAAGAAATAAAAAAAAAAAAAAAAAACTAAAGATGGGTGAACATCAGTCAGGTTTTCGAACGATAGTATAGAAGGAAGCCAAGGGTCTCAGAAAGCATGTGGAGGTTGCAGCTCTTCTTCTGATCTCGTAAGTTACACGTTTGGTGCTAAATTTACTGGCCAGAAGGAGTTGAACCTGTAAATATCACCTAAACGGATTTCCCAGGTCAACATATCGTACTCGGTACTCAAAAACTTGCCTTTGTCATGGTTTTGTCCAAGTTTTATTTTAAATTTTGATTGGTCTTATTTCAATTCTTGTGTTCTAGGTATTTTTGATTGTATTTGAGTTCTTAGATATTTCCTGTTTGCCCTCTTGTGTCAGTCTCCTTTTCCCTATAGCTCCCTTCTTGCCTCCTTTGTTCACAACTGCTCCCAATCTGCTAATTAGCCTGGTCTTTGTTTCTCTCTCCCATATAATTTTCTCCTGTTCAGTCACTCTTTGCTGGTTTGTCGTCATTAATTTGTCTTGTGAGTATTCCTGGTTTTCAGCATTTTTGGATTTTTGCTTCTGTTGAACTCTCGTTATTAAACCTTCAAGTATCCACCTCGAGTGTTTGTGTCTGCATTTGGGTCCTGTCAAACCTCCACCCCCACTGTAACAGCCTTTAATAACCTGAAAGAATTGGATTCATCAGTGAATAAGCCTTATTACCTAGAGCGAGGGTTCCCAAACTTTTCAACGCATGAACCCAACAATAACAGTGCCACAGACTGGTGACCCTCTAAAAATGTACAATTATATCACTTTATATTAACATTAAAATTTAGTGAAATATTTGTATTAATTTTTAATGAAATACATTTTTTTATTAATTCACAGGGAATTCTATATAATGGGACATTTAATTATCCAATTGTACGTTATATATTTTTTGTATTATCATATTATACTTGGACTCCCCCACACCTTGTGCCCCAATTGTTGAAAAATGCATTGCCAAGTGCCATCTGTAGAGCCAAAAGGCATGCTAATCCCCTTTTTAAAGTGCTACCTTAGGAGCCAAAACACAGGATAAAGTGACCTTTTGAGAACCAAAAAGCATGTAACATTGCCCCCTCAGACGCCAAAACATCTGCTAAAGTGACCTCTTCGAAACCAAAATTCATGCCAAAGTGCACCCTTGGGAGCCAAAATATATGCTTAAGAACCCCTTTGGGAGTCAAAACGTTCTAAAGTTCCCCATCTGGAGCCAAAATGTACACTAAAGTCTGAAACCAAAAGGCTTGGTAAAGTGTCCTCTCAGGAGCCGAAACACATGTTAAAGTGCCCCCTTTTGAGCCAAAACATGTGTTAAAGTGCCCTGTACAGTAGTGAGGATGTGCTATATTTGCCCTTTTTTTTTCTTTCTGCCCCTGCCCTTCAAAAAGTCTGTGCTTACCACTGTTTAATATTTGAATTAGACCTTATGTACCCTTTCCCCCTTTGACTTTAACCCCAGAAAAACAGGAAGCCACAGATAAATTAAATACTCTGATTTCCTTTCAATAGTAGAAATCTAATAAATGAATTAAGAGGGTGCCACTGATCAATGATCTTTGGGTAACATTTTTTTCTACTGAAAAAAAATGTAGTGTACTAAAAAGGTGCTTGGGTTGTTTTTTTTTTTTTTTGCAACCAAGATGTTGACATTGGATGTTAAAAATCAGTTCTAAGGAGATTAAAACATAATTGCGGGTGTTGCGCATAGTTCTTTTTAAGAGTTTGGTTAAACTCATCAGGAGTCCAAGGTCTCCTGTGGTGCTGAACACAACTGATGAGGTAAATTGAAATAGAGGGGAGGGGCTGAACTTTCCAGGAAGCTGGTAGGCAGAGCTATATTACAACTGGACCCACTGGTGTCTCTTGGTTCCATTTACCTCTGTGTCTCACTGACTGCAGCCTGCTCTACCCTGATAGTTTAGAATTGAGAAAGTTTTTAGATGAGTTGCAAACACCTTTTGTCTTTTGACAATGCACTTCGTGCTGTATTCAGCAAATCAGTTTGGTGTTTCGGACTGGAAATACTGGCCATAACAGGAGTTCTCAGCTCAGAGGCGAAGCGCGTTTTGAAGCAAAGATGAATGACACGAAGGTGACCAGGGTTGGCAGGGTCCCGACCATTCCGTCCATTATGTTCATATTCGGAGTGGTTGGAAATGTCATCGCCATCGTTGTTCTGTGTAAAACTCGTAGAAAGCAGAAGGAGAGCACGTTTTACACGCTGGTGTGTGGCCTGGCGGTGACGGACCTTCTCGGCACGCTGCTGGCCAGCCCGGTCACCATCGCCATATACGTGAAGGGGTCGTGGCCGGGAGATGACCCGCTTTGCCAATACTTTGGTTTCACTTTGCTCTTCTTCTCCCTGGCGGGGCTCAGCATCATTTGTGCCATGTCTGTGGAGAGATACGTAGCCATAAATCATGCCTACTTCTACAACGACTACGTGGACCAGAAGCTGGCCGGACTGACGTTGATGGCCATCTACATCTCCAACGCGCTCTTCTGCGCTCTGCCGATAGTCGGCTTTGGACAGGTGAAGAAGCAGTACCCGGAGACCTGGTGCTTTTTAGAGTGGCGGAGCAACAAGACCAGCGATGCCGTCTATTCTTACATGTATGCGGGGTTCAGTTCGCTTCTCATTCTCGCTACAGTCATCTGCAACGTGCTGGTGTGCGGCGCTCTGATCCGGATGCACCGGCGCTTCGTGCGCAGGATGTCGCTGGGGAACGACGCGGCGCGCAACGCCGAACAGCGGAGGAGAGCGCGCAGCTTCGGGCATCTGGCAGGCGCGGAGATACAGATGGTCATTCTGCTCATTGCCACATCGGCGGTGGTGCTCATCTGTTCCATACCACTTGTAGTAAGTATGCTTATAAACATTACGCACCATTGCGCACTGCTGTTTCCAGTGATTAAATCATGAGGAGTTTCTCAAATCCAACTACAGATGCAGAGTCTGCATCTGTAGTTGGATTTGCATAGCAGACTGTCTGTACATTCATTGGGCTTTTTATGTATCTACAAACACTATTAAGGTTCCCTAATTATGTGTAGATCACTTCTTTTTTTTAATTATCATTCCAAACTTTTACAACCGATCAAAATGCAAGCTTCCGCTGTATGTAATGCACTAGACACATGGTAATTCAAGGTGTTTTCCAATAAAATACATTTATAACGGCAAGATTTAATACATTTAAACATAATTGTACAACAATTAAACTTGGACACTGCATCAGAAGGAAGAATGGAAGAAACTGATGGGTGGTCTTTGCGCTTTAGGAAAAGAGTGCAGAAGACTGTATTGGTTTCCGTCTTGATTCAAGAAAGCCCCAGAGTTTGTGCACATCTAATATTCAGGAAGTTGAAACTAAATTCTTCCACCTCTCATTTAGTATCGATGGCTGAACACTAAGTAAACACGGCCTTATGTTTAACCTTATCTAGCATTGAGTCTTTATCTCCAAGCCTGAGTTTTTAGGTTAAAAAATAACAAATTCTGTTTTATCTGCATTGAGCTTCAATGAGTTGTGATCAGTCAACTAATTTATATTATGAAACAAGTTATAAAGTGACTGAAATGGATTTTTGGACACAAAATATGAAGTAGTTTGCCATAGGACTGAAAAAATGTATCGTATTTAATCTATTGAAATAATTGTTAAATAATCTAGTAATCGATTAATCGTTAATGGAGTAGAGAGACTGTAAATTATGCCTTTAGTTGACCGATTAACCAACTTAGAGCAGTAATTGTATAAAAATTCTAAAAGAAATGTCAACATTTTGCATATAAAATACATACTTTTTTTTTTTTTCATTTGTCAGTATATTCAATCCAGAACTCCTTAGGTGGAAACATTTTAGGTTCACCTGGTTTAATTTAGTAAAAAAGCTTTGGTTGTCTGATTAGTAATTGGTTAATCGAAAAATTAATCAACAGATTAATCGATTTGCAAAAAAATTGTGAGTTGCAGCCCTAGTTTTCCATCAGCATATGTTAATGATAAGAAATCTTGTAATAATCTTTGCTGTTGTTGATTAGAAGTGGACCAAATATAGCATTTTAGTTTACCCTCTCTGGATCAATACTTTGTATAGCTACCTTTCACTGCAACTACATAAGTGGACATTAAAGGTATTGTGGAGTTTTTTTTTTAAAAGACTCACCCTCTCCATCTTAAGGAAAAAGGCACGTGCAAGAGCACTCACAAGCCCATTTCTCCTCGTGCACACCCTGTTTAAAATTTGCCGTTCTTAAGCTCATACAAGCTTACTGTGTCCACACACTGCAGGGACTATACTGTGAACTTTTTTAGCAAACTCAGTTAACTGACCGTTCGGACAGATGATCACTGCTTTTTGCCCCTATGGTCATGTAAGTCCCTCTCCTCTGCCTCTTCTGAGGCCTTTCTTTTCTTTCATACACTTCGTAGACAGTTTTTCTCTTATGACCCTCAGCCATTTTCAAAGAACTACGGTGAAAAAGGTGAGCTTCAATGACTGTTTAAAACCTTAGCTCACCACAGATATATGCCCGAAAATGCACATCCACAGAAAAAGATAGCTAACTGGGGTTAGGACGGCCTTACGTAAACATATCGCCAGAATGAGCGACAATTAGGAGGACCACTTATCCAGATGATCCACCCGGAAATAAAAGATCATCCTCCATTTTTTTTTAGCTAAATGATTCCAGTATAGCTGTGAATTTAGTGAGGCAGCCCTATTGGAAGGTGAATCTCTGCTGAGTCTCAACAGTTTTTTCGCCTCCAACAGGTTATTATCATAGTTACCTCTCATCTTAGACCTACATGGCTTTCCTCATTCCACTGTTCCATTAAAGGAACATCGTCATGCTATATACAGTACCTATAAGAAGAAGGACAAAATTCATTTGATTATGATAAAATAAGCTATACAATTAAAGTGTCTGTCCTGATAGTGTTTTGATCCTAAATAGAACCCCATCATCAGGTCTGATGAGCTGACATAATCTACCATCTACCGGCAGTATTGCTGAACTACCAGAAAGCCAGATGGTGGCCATAGGCAAAGCTACTCAATAAGTCCTGAAGTTGTGACTGTGCTGTAATGCCTTTGCATTGCTAACACTAGTAGCACTACTAGCGAGGACGTGTATTAGCATGCACTGAAAAAAACAGCTCATAAGGTTTACTTTAAATATACTGTTTGCATGCAAATGATTTAAGTAAAATTTAACGCTGCAATATATAAGTATCCCTCACTTGCCAGTTTCAAGTGAATTCTACGTTCCATAAGACATAACAGTTGTGAAGATATAAGGTAACATTTACTTACTCAAAATTTTATGGCAACACAGAGACCAATAGGACAAAAACCATTCATGAACACACACTAAAATGTAGTCATGTTTTTGGAATGGTGGAGGAAGCCAGAACACCCGGAGAGAAACCATGCATGCACAGGGAGAACATGCAAACTCCAAGCAGAAAGACTCCGGGCTGGAAATCAAACCCGGAACCTTCTTGCTGCAAGGGGGCAGTGCTACCCACTGCTCCACTGAGCAGCCCTCTAACTGGAATTGTACTTTTCAAATATGCATGAAACTGAGAGTTTCGACATTCCTTACAGAAATATACTCGTGTGTAAGATCAAGAATATTTAACTTACACAATTACGGTAAAATCAACTTCTGGACGAGGGTCAAAACAGAAACAGCCACTTAAACTTTGAGCAGTGGTGTAAAAAATTATGTATGCCTCTATTTAAATGAAAAAAAAAACATGTACAAATATATAATTTATAGTAAAAGTGCATTATGGTTAGAATTTGTACTGAAAAAAAAGAAAAGTTTGATATGACTTGTAAACAAAAAATACACAGTATTTCATATACACCACATCCAACTTATCAAATATGTGATAAAAGATCTTACAAAGCTACACACTGAAACACTGCAATTTGAACATTTAAACCAGTCGTCCAGACTAGTGGACTTTTAAGAATGCAGTTACAACATTAATGAAACAAAATCAACCAAATAAAAAATTAACAGCTTAAACTGTCTTACCCATCTCAATTAATAATAAAATATCTACTAGATATTTGAATAAAGGTATCTGTTATGTTTTTCAAAACAACATATACCTTATTTGGCAAAAAAAATAAAAATCATTAATGACAGGCAACCTTCCACTAAGATTAACCAAAAATTAATTTAAACATTTAAATAGTATAAGGAAATCTAAATAAAATGTACTCTTACCCCAAAATTCAGGTATTACACATAAAAAAAAGAGTTTAATTTTACTTCAGAAACTCTAGGTTTTAATGAAGCTTAAAAAGACAGAGTAGAAATTATGACAAATACTCTAATAGAGTTCACTGCACCAAAAAGTCACTTTTTTCAGTGTGTCTGGCAACTTCGCAGGGATTTCTACATGCTTCCTGAGCTTTAGTTCTAACTTTAGTTTACTCCAACATTCACTCTGTTTCCCAGCACAACTCAAGTTTTATCCTCTTTTGAATCAAACATCTTCTGTGCCTTTTTACACTTGGACCTTCCTTTTTTTCACAACTACACTGGGAATTTCATATTTGCTTGTCTCCATTGCTTCCGCTTGTCAACCAATTGTATGCATGCACAGAGACGTAATCCCGGTCACAATGATGTTGTTATAATAAATATACACAGAAAGTCTATATTTACCAACAAACTGAGCAAAAACAAAGCTTAAAAGACAAAAATAACAGCTACTATGTTAGCAGGATACTGTAATTTGTCTTGAGAAGATTGTATGCAACAAAAGTGAGTTAATGCCGTCTTGATTTAATAAATGTCGAATAACATGGCTCTGTGCCTTCAAGGAAAGTTTTGTGGATCTCTTAGAAAGTTTGTTGTGTTGACAGAATCCTTCCCTTAAACTTTAGATCTCTACACCTCTGGCCTGTACAGTTTAGGTATGTCTATAGTTGTGTCATTCTGTTATTATATTTAGATGATGGGATCAATAGAGCTCTGGGAAATGTTCAAAGCTTTGGAGATTGTTTATATCCTATCCCTTATGGTGTTTGACAGGTGGAGACAGGCAGAATATGACTGCATGCATCACAATAGGCAAAATGGATCTAAAAAAAAAAAAGAAAAATTCTGCAAAAGACAAATATTGCAACCAAAAAAAATGAAGTAATAATAATGCTGAAGACCTTCGCTACAAAACAGTAGTGTCTTAAACCAACAGGGGGATGGGGTCTACCACATGTCTACCACAAGTCAGATAAAGTTGCAGCATATTTACCTACTTAAATGTTGTTTTACGCTACTGTAAAATATTATGGTTTGCAAGTGATATAAAAGAAAAAGCACCATCCTTAATCCTTGCCTTCAACATTCTCATGGGCTTCCTCTGTCTTTTAGTAATAGTTTGGTCTGATATCACTTGATGGCCCATTACCCCTGGTGGTCTGGCACACTTTAATTTTGTGGAGTAGTTTTTTTGTTGTTGTTGTTGGTTTTATTAGATAATGGTTTTTTGTAAAAAAAATAAATAAATAAATAAATAAATAATTTTGCACATGTCTATATGTGTGATCTCAACACTTTCTCTTTGTTAATTTGTTTAAAGTTTATATCCCTGCCATTTTCAGGCACAATTTAGCTGTTTGCTGCCTGCACCCTTGCTCCTATTAGCTGATGGTATACCTGCTTTTAACTTCTTAGGGTCTACCTTCTTCATAATGTTGTTTGTTCACAAATATATATTTAAGCATAAAACCGTTGAGATCTTCACAGAAGAAATTAAAACATAGATTGAGTCTGGTTACTAAATAACTGTCAGCTCAAGTCAGTTATTTCTAAGTATTAAAATAATGGGGCATAAATGCAAATCTATCCATCCATCAAACGGACTCCGCTTTTCCCAAGTCGGGGTTGCGAGGGGTGCAGGTGCCCATCTCCAGCTGTCTATGGGCGAGAGGCAGGGTAAATAAACCCTGGACAGGTTTCCAGTCCATCGCAGGGCAACACAGAGACAAACAGGACAAACATCCATTCACGCACACCCAAGGAGAATTTAGAGAAGCCAGTTAACCTAATAACTAATTTAGTCATGTTTTTGGCCCGTGGGAGGAAGCCAGAGTACCCTGAGAGAACCCATGCATGCTCAGGGAGAACATCCAAACTCCATGACCCCAGGCCCCAGGCCGGGAATTGAAACCGGAACCTTCTTGCTGCATGGCATCAGTGCTACCCACTGCTCCACTAAATACAAATGTGGAATTAAATGATAATTTTTTCCTTTACCTTAACAAATATGCCTTCTCCCAATAAAATGCTTAGATGTGGTTTTAAAGTGACATAATGTGAACAAGTTGGATATTTTTACAAGGTTGTCTAGATCCAAGAAAATCTGAAGCTTCAATGTGTTTAATTAATATTTCTCTGTTACAGGCTCAGGTGTTTCTGAACCAGATTTATAAGACTCCAGTGGAGAAGCGCTTGGAAAAGAACCCAGACCTCCGTTCAATTCGCTTCGCCTCCTTTAACCCTATTCTAGACCCCTGGATCTACATCCTTCTGCGTAAAGCTGTTCTCCTTAAACTTATTGAGAAAATCAAGTGCCTGTTTTGTAAAATAGGAGCAAGAAGAAGGCAACCGAGACGAGGAAACTTTCCCTGTACAGATGCTCATCAGCTTTCCTCAGTCATATCCAGCCAGGACTCTCCCTCCTTCGTGTCCAACGACCTACAAGAAATCAGGAGTATATCTCAGACTTTTCTCTACATGCCGAAGGAAACTGAGCCAGACGATGGAAACCTTCCAAAGGAAGACCAGCTGAGTGATTCGCAACCTTCCTCAGTCCGAAACTCACAAGCCTCTTACTCCTCTGAGAGCAAAGACGAAACTAAAACCATTACATGTTTATCTACAGTGCCATGCACAAAAGATCCGGCGCTCCGGGTGACGCTGAATACAGAGACGGCGGAGGAGAAATGCATCTGACTCCTTTCTGTATTGGGAAACAGAGCAGGATGCTATAGTTATTCCTCCACCTGAGGAAGTTTAAAATCATAAACTGATATTTTGTTTATCCCACTCATGTGGAAAGTAAAACGCTGTTATAGTGAACATAGACTTCACAGTATGGATGCTTTGTTGGCTTTGTTGCCCCTGTAAAAAAGATGTCTGTAATATTCTAAGTGTCATATTCTTCATTGAAACAAATACAGTAGTCCGCTTGGAAATGGGATTCTTCCAATAAAGAGGCACTAAATGTTGCAGATTTTTATAAATGGGTTTCACATAAAATATTAAAAGTTAATTTCAGCACTTTTGTTGTTAAGCTCTCTGACTAGTGTCAAACTATATCTGCACATCAAAGTAGATTATGCATTGATGAAAAGCGATGCACTTAACATATATCTTAATTAGTTCAGAATTTTTTCCAAAATACTAATTAGTTTGGTTAATTTAAATTATGATAAAAATATATATATAATTTTTTTTTTTTTTTTTTTTTATGAAAAATTTGACCACTGAATGTGCCTTCGACCTTGATGTTCAGTTTCATAGTTTGGACTTTTTATTGAAAGTTAATGAAATTGGCCTAACCTGTCAAGGTGCAGACTGAAATATTGACGGCATGATGAGTTTAAAAGAATTTAACAAGACAAAAAATTGGCTTGAGATGATCTTAACTTATAGAGCATTACAATGAATAGACATGGGGATCTGCATGGCACTAGTGAAAGACAAGAAACCAAACGATCCAGCAAATAATTGGTCATCCGAAAAATGCAAATCTGAAAGGACACCGAAGCCAAAGCATAAATGAAGTTTCTTACACACCTTCATGTGTTCTGGGTTATCAATGGAAAACTTCAGCTGGTCATTATTTTGTGTAATTTTTGTTTTCTGTAGTTAATTTCCAGAAGGCTGTATTGCCAATTGTAACAAGTATCATTCATGTACTTTTTATGGTGCATAATGAGGTCCGCCTGGACTACATTCCGGGGCTCCTCTCATATCCTGGAAAGTGTTCTTACTGTTAACCTCAAAAAAGGTGAAGTAACAGCAGCTAGAAACAGGAACTAGGAGCTACAGTTTGTACTATTCAGATGGAGGGTTTGACAACCCTAAGCTGATATAATAGAGGAAACAAATGAGCGGAAATAGGCACAATTGAACTAAAAGAGCTAAGGAGCAGAAACAAACATAAACTAGAATTGCAGACAATTATGAACAGGTTCCAAGAGTGTCCCGGCCTTATTTAATGTTTTTGATCAAAATGCATTTTTCAATATCAATATTCAAAAATATAATAAAGATATTTTGTGCTAATAATTTGGAGATAAAGCTGCTAGCATAAAGAAATACCATTTTGAATAAGTATATTTGAAATATATATGAAATTTTATCACACGTATTAAAAAAAAATATTAGAATATATTCTGCAAGTTTCAACATTCCAGATGTCACAACTGATTTTAAAATAATTTTTTTAAAAGTGAAAGGTCAGCTGTATATTTTTGCGTATAAGCCCCCCCAATTTGATCAATAATTACCATATTTAAAAGTCCAAGGTTACATACTGAAGATAACTACCAAGTTTTGTGAAAATCCCTTTAGCCATACTAGCTCTACGAATTAATTTCCCCCTAGTGTCATATTGTTCTGGACTCAAGTACATGGGCTCAAACCATCCTTCATCCCATTTACTTTAAAAATTGTTGGGGAATCAACACATTTTTTAAAAGTTAAACTAAATTAACTTTTATTTTAGCAAAAAATGTTTGCTTTACTTTTATGCTAGCTTTTGCTTAATGTTTGTCCTAATGTGGCTTAAACAATTTCTAAACATTTGAAATCCCTCCTCTTTCAATTCGATAAACTTTGTCTCTATATTGTACCAAGTTTCATGCTGATCGGACTAAAAATGTTGGAGAATTCATAGAAAGTAGAGCTATGCTTTGTGGCTATGTAGCAAAAAATCTAGTTAGGCGGAAGGCGTGCCAATAAGAAAGTTGTGCAGAATAACCCAAGGAACCAGTGGAAAACTTGTTTACTTTCACATTAGCTCTCCCTGCTAATTACTGGTCTGTATTTTGTTATCGTACTAATGGTTACGATCCCCGATTCCACCCAATACATTTTAGTAGAGAATAATTACAAATAATGAGAAAACAGAACAAATACAATGCCATGACTTGCATGACCCTCGCCTGCATCCGCGGCCTTGGAACCCTTATAATGCTGAATATATATACTGAAGATAGTCTTAACATGGGTAACTAACAGAAATTACTTATTAAGAACACAATAATAAATTAAATGACTAAAAGCAAATAGATGCACCAACCTGAAACAACAAGAATGAGACCAAAGAAGTAAACTAACTTCGTAACAATAAACAAAAGACCTGTTGGAAAATAAGAACAGGTGACACAAAAATCCCACTTACGTTATACAGCATACATAGAATACAGTCCGGATGCTTATGTAACGTCTACTATTGATTGTCCATGATATTGAACACTCTATGACAAAACTAACTGGAGGAGCAGATTATGTGAGGGATGTCCTGCAGCAATCACTGCTGGATGCATCAGAGTGCATTTACTGAAGGAACTGTGTCCTCCAAAAGTATGTTTCCAGTAATTAATAATCATTTAAGGATAACCAGTTCAAAAAGTTTATTTAAGATAACTTTAAAGCTCTCATCTTAAAATAACACAAATTTCTATTGAAAACTATTTCTAAATAATTTACATTAGATGCTTTTCAAGTCAAGGACCTTGTTTATCTGCTCTGATAGAAATATAGTCCCATTTGAAATACCTATTTATTTTTGTTATTGCATAACTTACAGTGAAAATCTGTTCCCTAGTGAGAAAACATCTCCAATCAGAGAGAACAGAATATAAAATTCAAAAAGATAAAAATGACAAAGTGATTAAATGGTCTCCAACATGAAAATAGAAACTAAGCAAAGCAGGTAACCACCTTGATTCTCATGTATGGTCAGAAAGACTGTTTTCAGATGCAAAAAGAATGCATTGTGAGTAAAACAGGATTACAATATTGTGTTTCATATAACCTTTTATGTAACTGCATTAAGTATTGTTTCATTGCATGACACACGAGGGCCCCCAAGTGGTCAAATAATTATTGGCTAAAACACTCCAAAAAAGGGTTAAGCTGCCGTGAAATTGGAGCAACATTTGGCAGCATTAAATGTGAAAAATACAACATAGTGACTGAATTTCCTTTAGAACTGAATCTTTGCCAAAATTCTGTTTTCTCAGCTATTCAGACAGAACCTCTCTCTCTCTCTCTCTCTCCAAACTGAGGTTATTAAAACTGCTGTCTGCTAGACACTGCCTGCCGATATTTATTTAACACAATCATTTTATGTAAATTAACTCCCCCTGCTGTTATTACTTTCCAACTACTGTTAAAATAAGCTATAAGAAAAATATATTCGCTTCACGTCTCTAAATGAACATCTTTCTTGCCTAATATAAAATTGTCTTCAATGACTACCTAGTGCTAAAACTGCATTCACACTGTTCTTATTATTGTAATCGTTGTTTTTCAATAAAACTGCAAAGATTTGATTGAAATCTGACGCAGATGTCCCCTGTGCAGTTATGCTTTGTTTCATTTCAAACTGTTAATTTATTTCATTTATATTTTTATTGTTTTATTTTTGAAATTGTAAGGTGATTATTTTGTAAGGCTTATGAAGTGTTGACAGCTCAGTTTTTTTACCATTTAATTATTTCAGCTGTATATTACTGCCAATGCTGTAACATGGCCTGTGACCTACAGTACAGTACAGACATTCTGTATGTTGTCACTATAAAGTGATACTTGATAATTATGAGCATGTTTTTTTGTTTTTTGTTTTTTTATTGTAGAAATGTTAAAATGTTGTGATCCTATCCTATCTAGTTTAGCAAATCATTTTCAACATTCACAGAAAATAAAAATGCACTGCATAAAAGTGTTGAATAAGATTACTTCAGGTTTAATACTTTATCCCAGTAATGTGTTGAACAAGATAAGATGGACACTCAGAGAACCAAAGCAAACAAAGAGCCTCTAGTCTCTAATGGAAAGAAATCGGGGTCTTAGGAAGAAGAGCTGGCAGAGAGCCTCTCATCTCAAATAATAAACACTTCCTTAGCTTCCAATTCACTGCAGATCAGCTTAAACAAGCAATTTGTTGGCTAAAGCAGAACCAAGGTCAACCTAACCCCAGACTCTGGGAACATCATTCAAAAACTTAATTAAACATTATAAAGGGGATCTTACGATGACAGGACTGTGAGTCCATCAGCACAGAGTTTATGTTTATTCTCACAAAAGTTATGAATGTACAATGATAAAACTTGAAAAGAGATGTTTAGGCGAATATTCTCAGTGATCTTACTCAAGTTTATATTAGCTGTTCTCTTGATTTAGTGGTGTTTTGAGAAGGTATTGTTATCCTTTAATGTTCTCCATATTTAACCTGTTACAACCAAAGCATTTAAAGCATTCTAATGGCATTTTATTTGATCATCTAAGTTATAGTAGATTTTATTTGTAACTTAGATTCTTTTGAATTTGTGACTTTTTTTTTTTTCAAATTAAAATCTTAATTAGATATTTCTACAGATTTTGATTTTGTTTAGGACTTCTGCAGGGCAGTTCTAAAGTATGAATATTTATTTTTTCTTATCTATTCCAGTTTACCTCTGGCTTTATGCTGAGGGTCATTACATTCCTAGGTCAACCTGTGGCCCCATTTTGCAGCTTTTTTTTTTTTTTAAAGAAGCTCTCTTTGTTTAGCTGCAAACATCTTCCAGTTAACTCTGATTACTTTATATTAAGAACATTCCCACAGCATGATGCTGCCACCACCATGTGTTACTATGTGTTGCTACCAGATATTCCCTCTTCCACTTGATTTCTCTTTCTCTTTCTGATTTTCTTCCTAAATCGGTTTATTTCAATCAGACTTTTTGAGCAATAGTTTTAGACTAATTTACATATTAGATGACTTCTAAAGGCAATTTGCTCTGGATGCAACAGAGTCGAGGGGGTGATGATACATAACTGTCTTATTTCTCAAATTTCTTTCATACATTTGTAAAATTAAACGCCCTGTCATACCTTAAGAATTTGCATTACATTGTGTTAGTCCATTACATAAAAACACAAAAAAAGAGTAAGGGCAAGGCTGCAAATGTTTAAAAGTTCAAGAACTACGTCATGTAATTTTGCTCCAGGTGGTGACACTTGACAAATGTGTTCTCAGGGAAGCTGCTTTGCATCAGTCGTAACGTTCCAAAACTGCCTGTTCACTGTCAGCTTATTGATAAACAGCAGAAGACATCTGCTGCTGCCTCAACTCGTCTGCTGTCACACTCTGTTGGAAAGGATGGAAAACAACCCCAGTCAGGAAATATGCCAGTACAGAGACAAGGGATAATGCATGAGCTGATAAATGTTGCAGAGAATGAGTCTGATCCGTCCGGTGAAGGAAGGAAATAGGGCTGAAATTTAATGTGGAGTGAAACCAGGATCTCTGGGAGTGTTTAAAACACTCTCTCTTTGACAATAGTGTGGAGTACAGTCCACTTTCCATATGACATCTAAGAAAAGATCTCAATAATAACATTTTAGGGGCAGCAAAGCCACAACTACAGTAATGATAAATATTAACATTGAAATGGGTACAGTTTACCCCAGAAGAACATGGTTTGTTTACATTATGCCAGGTTCTGATAAGTGTGGTTTTCCTTTTAATCTATTTCTGGATTGTGTCCTTAGGTCAGGTGGTTGCAATGAGACAGCTAAGCAAACGAGAATAAATCTAACACCTAGATGTTTCTGATGCTTCAATGGGAATTTTCTTACATATTTTGTGCCAAAACCCTCTAATATAAATCAGACTTTTGATATTTGTGTGCCAGGCTGTAGGCATCACAGAAGGCCTGCTAAACTTAATAAATATAAACTGCATTAATACAGATTACTTTTGCAAAGATTTAAAGGTAACATATCTTTCTGATCAGACATTTATTTCTTTTAATGTAGTTATTTTTTAAGATTATTCCTTTTTTCCAGGTAAAATTACCAGATAGGATAAAACATCTGTTTTTTTTTTTTTTTATAAGAAAACATCTGCTTGGTTTTGATATTACCGTGTATTTTAACTAACCCACATGTTTAAAATCACATGTACAAAACCACATTCACACACATTAAAGTTTATATGGATATATGTCAGTCAGTTGCAAAGAAATAACATAATTGCAAAGCTTTGCCTAATCATATCTTATTATAGCTTGAGAAATTAAGCCAGAGTGAATAGAAGATTTTTTTTGAAGAATCAAGCTGAAGCCAGCCTAAGAACAGTTCTCAAGCACGGCAGTGGAAGCATCATAGTTTGGGGCTGTTTTACTGTCTGTGTGTTTCAGAAAAGTAAAATAAAAAAATTAAGGAAGAGGATTACCCTCAAATTCTTCCAATTCAGGTGTAGCCAACAAAGGAAACGTGAGATAAACAACTGGATTTTTAAAAAGCTATTGGGGAGCATTAACACGGGGAGCAAAGTGGAAAACAAGCAAAACTCTAGAAAATACTGGAAGAATGCAATAATCCGGGAAGCAGTATTACATTAAACATGACCAGCAAAACAACAAGACTACAACTTTTTTCGCCGTAGGCAGAAGACAGTGAAATTAGAAAAAAAATATATATATTACCAAAACAAAACTGGTACCATAACTCAAGTAGAACTGATGCCAGAGGGTTGCTCACTCTGGCACGAACAATGTGACCAAGCTGATCCTACTCCTCTGCATTCCCAAAGTCTGGATGCTGTTTGTGTGGGCCTCCTCTAGATATTGCTTTACCTTGAGATTTCCTTTAGTCAGGTCAAAACTTGTTCTTCCAGTAACAAAGATAAAATCCAAAACCATTAAACTACCTCTACCGGCTGAATATAACTGTCAAATATTTAGTTTCCAAATCTCCTTCAAGTTATCTCTGGTTGTTCTGACATGTGTACTTCCTCAACTCTACTCTTACCTAAACTGTCCTCAAGCCATTGGCTTCCTCAGGACTTCTGGTATGAGTAAACTGATAACACGTCTTAAGAACCATTTTGCAACCAAAGGCAAGGTAGGTTTATTTATGTTGCACATTTCAATAGCTAGACAGTTCATGAAAAAAAAAGAAAGAGAAACACAATAGGAAAAATGCATTGCACTTGCATTAGGGTAATTCAATCATTAATGAACACAAATAATTAAAGATAATAAATAATAAAGTGCTACTTATAATAAGGTGATTATTAAAAAAAATAATAATGGTACAATTTTTATAAAATATCAAAGTTGTACTGCAATTTAATTTGACAATTTTTGAATAACACAGAAAAATACACCTAAAGATGTTCTGTAGAAAGTTGATTTTGTTACTGTCTTCATGTCCCTTTAAAGCAGGCATCCCCAAAGTCGGTCCTCGAAGGCTGCTGTCCTGCAGGTTTTAGAGGTTTCCCTGCTTCAGCACAGCTGATTTACATTGATAGTTGATTAACTGGCTTTTGCTGAACTGTAATCTTCAGAATCAGCTGTGCTAAAGCAGAGAAACCTCTATAACCTGCAGGACAGCAGCCCTGGAGGACCAACTTTGGGGATGCCTGCTTTAAAGGTTCATGTCTGAGTCCATCGCTGCAACCAGATTCTAGCCTGATAAGTGATTTCCATTGTATTAATTGAAGCTGTGTGCTAATTTTCTAATGCTCTTGCTTTGATACAAGAATTTCTACTTCAGTTTTACTTAGATTCACCTAAATACAATTTTGGCACATCTATGCATTAATTTCTTCTTTGCATTAACCAATGCCTGAATGGGTTCATGATCACCTGGAGATATTGTATAGTAAGTTGTAACTTTATCCTGTGCGGGCAGTGCTTTTATTTTATTTTATTTTATTTACTTTTATTTATTTTAGTTATTTTATCTTTTTGTGCAGCACTTTGGAAACCTTGTGTTTATTTAAACCGTGCTATATAAATAAAGTGGATTGGATTGGATTGGATTATGTTGTTGTTCCATATAATCTTTCATAATCAAAAATATAAAATTTATACATAAACCAGTATGAATAAAACGTATAATCTCATGACTTAGCTTTTTTATTGCAACGTTAGTTGTTTTAATTTCAGGTTAGAAAACAAACATCAACAATCAAAAAATGCTCCTTTCAAGTCAAAAACCATGACAGATATTATGAAACTTTGAAAATGAAAATTTTATCTCTAGGCTACATTTAATAAAAAGAGAAAGACGATGCTGCATATCATTCTGAGCATCTACAAACATGTGGGATTAGAATATTAAAACAAATGACCACAAAAAAATCTACACTTACAAACTGTATTTGGTTATATGAAAACATGTGAAAACCATAACCTCTATCATTCCTCGCATAAACATCTGATCTTCTCCTCACTTCAAAGAATCTTAAACTCCTGGAAACAAATAAATCTAACTATTTGGTTTTCCTCATGCTGGTTAAACATAGTTTTCTTACAAATATGATACTTTATAATGAAAGATAAACAGGCTTTTCAAAAATCTAACATTCATTGTCCTCTTAGGACTTATAATATTTACCACAAGACAAAAAAATAAAGGAAAAAGTTCTCTAATTGATTTGTCCTAATTGTATAAATACAATTAGGACAAATAAGAACTTATATATATGGCATGTAAAGAAACCTTACAGCATTAGTTCTCTTCTGACAGCTTGTTCTCTCTGCTGTAAAATCCCAGAGAAATATACAGCATGTAGAGTGAGCTGTTTCAACGTTTTTAAAGCAGAATCATGCACATCAGCAAGTTCCCAGGACATAAGATCCTAACATTTAACCTGTAACTGCACTGTTATGTAAGCCAAGTAGAGAGGAAAAAGTTAACCACATGAGGCGACCCGTTAAACCCAGTTTTAAACAAACACAACGTATCCTTCAAAATATTTCATCATCACTCAGTTTGGACTGGGAAATGTCTGTTATTGTAGATTCTCATTCAATTTAAAGCTTCTTTTTTTTGCTGTAAATTGTTTGCACAGTTTGTAGGAACCTCTAATTCTAGAAAAGGCATCTGGTGACGTGAGCCTGTGTCTCACTACGGGTTTCAGAAGGGATGTGTAAAAGGTCAATATTTGTTCACAGTTCCCATCTAACTGGTGGTACACAGTATGTTAGTATATTTAAATACAAATATTGATAATCTAATCCAATTTACTTGCTTATGATAAAACAAAAATCAAACATATGTTGGTAAGATATTAAAACTACAAGCACTAAATGTAACACTTTGCTGTGCTGGAAGGTGTTATTGTGGGCTTTAAACTGCAGTTTTACTCCTGTCCTGCTTCACAGTGGATTATGAATGTCCTGACTGCTCTCTCTTGGTATTCTGACTTCCTCCTAAAGTCCACATCTGTCCATGGTTGACCCTGCATCTCACCTGTTGACCACACTGCAAAAAAAAAAAAAAAAAAATCTTGATAAGTAATTTTTTCTTAAAATAAGTGCATTTGTTCCTGGATTGAGGAGATAAAAGAGACACCTTGCCGATAGAACAAGACAATTTAGATTTAAAATAAGAAAACACAATTTTATTGTCTTATTTCAAATGAATATTATCTAATTATCTTATTTTAGGAGTAAAAATACTGATTCCATTGGCAAACTATCTAATTTACCTACTCAAATCAAGGGTAATTACACTTAATTTAAGACATTTTTACTTATTTCTAGATCGTTTTTCCAGTGCACAGATATAGGCACCAGTTCCCCTGCAACTACCTATGGAAGAAGCAGGCATAGAAAATAGAGGGCCATGTTGCTGCTTCTTATCAAGGTCTTGTATTTATTAACTGTTGGGAAATTTCCAAACTCTACAAGAACAAGTTTGCCAACAAAATGTTTTTATGATAAATGTTGCATTACTGTATGTTGTCTTTTAAACTTTGGGCGGTATCAAGGCTTTAAAAAGCAACAATCTCAAGCTCAATCCTCAATGGCCAGTGTCCTGAGGCTTTTTCAGTTGTCCTTGCTCTAACTTTAACCAAAGACAAAACTACTTCCCTCGCTTGCAGCCAAATTCTGCAGCACTCTGTTGATGACCGTATAGCAGAGTCAGATGTTTTAGAGCAGAGACACATCTAAAAGCTTCAGGGCACCAGCACTCCGGGACCACTGTTTTGTGTATTCATGACTCACAAATAGAGGTTTGATTGCAGTCAATGAGGGATGGCTCTGGTGTAGGGGGAACAATGCTGATCTTCTCGCAATAGTCCAAACACTTTCTGCTAAACAGTGAGCAATAAGAAGTACAGCAAGGGTACTGTAAAAATATTTTAAGGAGACAGCCCAGGAGCAATTAAGTGTCATGATCGGTTTAAGGAATCTGAACAACATGCAGAGTAACCACTCAGAGAACCAGAGGAAAAGTTCAACAGGTTTATTGGTTGTAAATGAGAACTGGCATTGAGTCTGAAACTCAGTGAACTGGTGAACCGGAACTGGAAGAGGGAAGGGAAGATCACAGAGATAAGTTCAGTGACCGGGAAGTTCAGGGAATTTTGGATGTTGTTAAGTTTATGCTGAGAGGGACTCACGTTTGAGGGCGCTCATGTCAATCGTTGAATCCAGCCTGAATCCAGAGAATAGGTAACACGTTGGAGACCTGACAGGTAGACAAACGTTGGACCCGGAGGAGTAATGGAGCGGACTGTCACTCAGATTTCCGATGGGAACTTGAACGGATCGTGTGGAGGTTTTCCCCTGCTCAGTGTGAACTCAGTCTTTCCTTCCAGGGGGAGAAGGTCCAGGTATCCAGTTATACAGGAAGGCTTCCTGCCGAGGAACAAAGACAAAAGAACATAAGTCTCAGAGAAACAAAGCTCAGGTTAAACTCAGCTAATCTCAGCTTGGCTAGAGTACCCAAAACTGGCAAACACTCTGGCGTTGAGGTAGTGACAGCCCACTGCTCAAATACTCCTCCAGATAATGGTCCAATGAGCCGCAGGTGTGCAGGGAAGCCAAACGAAGACAGGGCACCTCCTGGTGGTGGAGTGAAGGAAACACACAAACAGACCACACAAACTGGATCCCTAACATTAAGAGGGTGTTGGTGCTGACATGACCGAGTAAATACGCCATATAACCACGAACATTAAGCTGACTGAGCATCTCATGCCAGGCAATATGTTGTCATTTTTATCAAGTGAATAGTATAATGGTGCAGGCTGATTTAAATAATAGTCAAGTCATGTGGTGCAGCTGTGGTTTTTTTGCAGCATGCTCCTAAAATCTGTCCTTTATAACTACAAAATCTAGCAGGAATGGACAGAGAGAGAGTATTGTCTGTTCTGTTTGTGAAAGGTCTGAATGAAAATATATGTAAATGAATTTGCTTGATGTCTGCCTGATGACCATGACAGCCACCAGCCGGCTTTAAGCACAGCTTCTGTTTTCTACTGAAGCAGCTCTCCGTCAATTCCTTATTTCTCACTACATGCTTAATGTTTGATTCAAGGCAGCGCATCTGCTCTCCGACACAGAAAGCACCGATGCCGCTTCATTGTCAGAAGATGTGACTGATTATGTTTGGTTCATGCATATTCACTACGTTCTTTTGTTTTGAATCCCAAACATAGCATGCTATGACATTTCAACCTATTTACAAAAAACAAGTTATCTGGTCTATCTTAGGTAATATGCAGCATTTGCCTCATTATCAAAATTGTCTTTAATTAAAAAATTCTATATTGATCTGCTTTCAATGAGGTCTATTCCTTAAAAAAAGAGCATGTTTCAGTGAAATGTCACAACAAGTAAATTAGGTGGTGCATAATACAGAGAGGATGAAAACCCATATGTTTTAGTATTATTAATAGTTTCTAAATCTAACCTTGATGACAATCAGTCTGTAATGTAAGCCAGTCTCAACATTCCAGATGTCCATTGTCCCACAGGCTCAATTTTTCTTACAAAAAAATCTTACAATCAAAGGGTCAATCTATGCTTTTTCTACATACATTTTAGATAATTTTCAGTGATTTAGATAAAATTTAGGACAAATTCTTTAGAGACACTAAACAGTGAGATAGGACTCAAACCTATGGTTGTCGTGTTCCGCTTGTCTGGGACTGGGTTGTATGGGCACCAAAAGCTCCTAGACCCCCTTTCCCTGGACACCTCCTCCAGCTCCTCTATGGGAAGTTCTTGACTTCCAGCTGAAATACACAGTCCCTCCAGTGTGTCCTGGGTCTTTATCTGGGCCTCCTCCCAGCCTCACCATATCTCTAAGGGAGAGCCCAGCCACCCTGCAGAGAAACCTCACTTAAGCCGGGTGTATCCTAGATCTCTTTCGTTCTGGATTTCAAGTCCATTATTGAGGGTAAGAATTTAGACTGACAGGTAAATTGAAAGCCTTCTGGCTCAGCTTTGCCTGGTGCAGCATTCGTTTTATAGCAGCACCTACATCGATCTATCTATTAATCCCCTGCTCTATTCTCCCCATCTGTTGCCGTTTCTGATATGGATGACATGAGCAGCCGCCCAGGGCGCTTTGCCAAATAGGGTGGTAGCAACAACAGATGCCCCCACCATGCGCAACCACCCCCACTACAACACACCGCTGCTGGGCACTAGGGCCACCATGAGTTAAAAAAAGAAGAAAAGTATGCATTTTTTATATATATAACAGTTTTTGTGCATATGTAAATGGTATGAATCAATACCACCACAAATGATGATAATCAATAGCACCACCAATAGCACACACATGCACACACACACTCTCCTTCCTCCCTCCAGGTGGTCACAGCATGCACTGAGTTGCAGTGGGTGTTTACATGGAGGAGCAGTGGCGCTAAAGATGGACTCACATAAAGGGAAGGTCTCAGGAGCTCAAAAGAGGAAACAAAAGATGGGGAAGGAGAAAGATGTTGTCTTGGTGACTTCTCTAGGTGGCTCAAAGACATCAGATAAATTAAGTATTGCACCTAGAGCTTCTGAGTGGAGGCTGGTACATATCAAAGTTAGCTCAAACTACTACCAGTAAAACATACTGTGGTCTTTCAACTGTGCAGGAGTATTGAAATTCAGGCCTTATAGATGAATTAGGGGGGAAATCCTGTCCTTAAACCTGCAGACTGATATTCTGATACAGAAATAGTATCCTTTATATAACTATTTCATTCCAGATTCTTAATCTATTTCTTAGTTTTATTTTTCAACCATTGGCAGTTGTTAGAGATATTATATTAGGTCCAATAAAGCATGTGTATAAACTTCTGACAAGTTAGTTTGTTTTTTAAATAAATTTTATAATGATACAGAGGAGGCTTTAATCATATCTAAAAAAAATTGAAGGTATCTTTCAGTAAAGTATCATTTATGTATGTTAAGTGTCCTTTTTTTGCTGATTCAAAACGTGCTCACCCTAATACTTCTATGACACTACAGTGCTGTTGTGATGTATCAGATAGGTCTAATTAGATGAAGCATCCAATCCATTAAAATTATAATTTTGAATAAAATGTCATGTGTTTATATGTGATTTTGCTGCTTTAGGTAAAAAAAAAAACTGTGCTGTAAGCTATGTTAGAATCTAAAGCAGTTTATGGAATCTAGTGTTACTGTAAGTATTACTTGTTGGTGGTGATGGGCAGATTCATCCGGGGCTCCAAATGGACTAGGGCCACCCCAGTTCCCTTCATTCCTGAACAAGACCCTGAGATACTTGAACTCCTCCATTTGAAGTAGGTATAGGACAATGGTTTTGGATTAACTTATCATCATTCAGTCTGTTTCACAATAGTTACGAACCATCTTAGTGCGTGCTGTAGTTCTTGGCAGGAGGAACCAAGCAGAACTGCATCATTTGTAAAAAGCAGGGTTGAAATCTGGTCCCCTCTAGCCTTTGGTTACACCTAGAGCGACCCTGCCAGAGCCCAACATGCACAGGGAATGGGTCCGGCTTAATGCCAGCAATGCAAACCAAACTCCTGCTCGGCTTGTACAGAGACTGGATGGCTCCTAGCAGAGGGCCACCGACTACGTACCGAATTAGCATCCCCCAGAGGATACCAAGAGGGTACACGCTGAATGCCTTCCCAAGGCCTAGAAAACATATGTGAACCCACGGAGCGAACACCCATGACCCTTGGAGCACCCTGCAAAAGGTGTAGAGCTCTACAGTGAAATAGTAACAGTAAAAACTTGCTTAATGCCATATCTAAATCAGAAGATCAAGGCCTGTACATACTCTCCAGGAACTGAGTAAAAAGAAATATTAATTTACTTACAAAAATAAGAACAAGCTCCATGTTCCCTCTGGCTAGGACATTTTATACTTCATTCATGTGTAGAATTACTGGGGAGTTCTCAAAGTTCCATCCTGCCATAGCTGTTGTCATGATGGTAACCATGCCAACTTCACATCTTTGGCCTCACTCCACACTTTGCACTCCCCCACCTCACTGAATGGACATGTAAATAAATAATAGCTAACTTGTTTTGGGTGAAACTGACAGGCTCATTTTTTTTAACTGAAATCCTTGAAATGTCAGGTCAGAGAGGATTCCATCTTTTACTGGCAGTCACACTTAGAAAGCTAAATAGTTTCATTTTAAACAAAATAAAAAATGAAAATGACCATTTGAAAATGAATATTATGCTTCATTCTGTCTCCCAGCTTTAAAAGGTCTTTAATTTGAGTGTTGGCTGAGACCCTTAATATGGAGCTTGGCTGAATGAATGTTTTCTCTGGGTGCTCCGGTTTTTCAGAGTACTAGAACATACATGGTTGGTAATTTTGAATTGTTCTTGGGTGTGTGAGTGCCTGTATAGGTCAACATTAAACAGGTGCAGCTAATGAATGGGAGAAGGAAAATGTCCTTATTGCTCATGGACACCATACCAGGCCTGTACAGTGGATTGTGAATGTGAGGGAAGCTCCTCACACCTGTTTTGAGCACAGGACTTCACATTACACAGCCTCAGCACACACATAGGCCCATGGATGATCTCCAATCAAATGTCTTAGTATACTGGAGGCCAGATGTTTCCAAGCTCACACTGCTGTCACTGCCAGGACTTTTTGCCTCACTTCTGGGAAGTCTTGGCAGACATTTTAATTATTTAACCAAATACGACTATGTTTCTCCATATATTTTCTGTTAATCAGTAGCTCGTTATAATAACTTATTACACGGTGGGTGGAGTTCCCCTTTTCAAACATTAGCAGCATAAATAATTTATTTCTCAATAAACTACTTTGGATAAAGTGCATCACTGTTTGCACATCCTAACACTGCTTCTCGGGATCTAAATTCTATCTGACATTTTTCCTGAAAATAACAGGGAGACCCCTTTCAAGCAGTACCAGCAAACCAAAAGAACAAGGGTTTTACCTTTCGTGTATTAATTGTAATTAACTTTTCAATTCTTTTTGCAAAAATATGTTCTTGTATAAAAAATAATTTATATTACGTTTTTCCATTTGAATAAGACAAAATTAATAATAATGCAAGTGGGTTGCACTGCTGGCTTGCAGCAAGAAGGGTCTGGGTTCGATTCCCTGCCCGGGATCTTTCTGCATAGAGTTGGAATGTTCTCCCTGAGCTTGCGTGGGTTCTCTCTGGGTATTCCGGTTTCCTCTCACAGTCCAAAAACATGACTGTTAGGTTAATTGACTAGTCTAAATTCTCCTTAGGTGTGATTATGCGTGTGAATGGCTGTTTGTCCTGTTTGTCTCTGTGTTGCCCTGCGATGGACTGGCGACCTGTCCAAGGTGTACCCTGCCTTTCGCCCATTGACAGCTGGAGATAGGCACCAGCACCCCTTGCGACCCCATTCGAGACAAGCGTGTCAGATTATGGATGGATGGATGGCAACAACAGAATATTTTTCGGTTCTAAATCATAGAGTTTTTCTTCAGACTTTGAAAGCTATTATTTTCTATATCTATTTTCCAAAGCCCCTTAAGGGGACAAATCCTGACCTTTCCCTATGCTTTAAGCTACACCTGTATCCTTGTCTCCTTTAGTTTCCCCACCTCCATCATCAGTGCATCAAAATCCTCCTTTTCTGAAAATCATTCAAAGGTGCTTACAGTAGCATATTACCTATTTGACTTAGATATTAGCTCTTCTAAACCTTCCCAATCTTCTTTTTCAACCTCTCTTAAACATACACATATTAATATATATTAATACATATCACTCAGAAAACTGAGCCACATATTTACTCAAATTTGTCCTTCGTACAGTTAAACCAAGTTATGGTAGAAGTCATTTTCTTTTGAAAAAAATGTATACAGCTATTTACTGCTGAATCGCTAAATGTCCTTAGAGTTTTTTCAAATGTAACACAATAATAGTCAAATTAATAACCTAGATTATATTCATCATTGGTAATAATGAAAAATATGGTAGATTTGTAGCATAAAAGCAAAACCGATGTTCTCCGAGCTGCAACTGCAGCCCCATTGCTGTCAGAATCAGGATGCACATTTTGATAAACATCCAGATTGATTTTAATTTCCTCCCATGAAATCAGTGATTTAAGTGTTTATTGCATTTGTTCTTAGTTGTTAAGATAGCTTTTAGATATATAGGATTCCTAATATAAATTGAGTTAATGGACACCGTTGAAGTTTCAAGGAAGCGTTTGCTAACTTGTTCTAACTTCCATGTAGGTGACAATGGAGGGAGACACACCAAAGTTACCAACGTTTTTACCAAGACGTTCATTTGGAGTAGAAGAAGTTTTGAATCTGAAGAAGGCCGGCTGGGGCATCTAAAGTTTGGAGCTAAAGATTGCGATGATGGGGGAAAAAAGGCCTCAAACACCTAGAGCTTATCACCAAATATACAACAACCATTTGAAAAGCTGGTCACTAACACATGACATATATATGGTGTTACTTCCTTTATTAGTTATTAGTTGCGTTAGTCGCACAGTTTTATTTAGCACTTTAATGAGTATTTATTGTGTTTGATATCATAGTATGATGTGCAGTTAAACTTGTCAGACTCTAAGATCAGAAAGATTTATAGGAACCAGATAAGTGTCCTGAAAATATTCAGGAACTCTCTCTCTTCACTGCCTTCTGTTTTTATTGTTAAGTTTAGATTTAATATTTCTGTGTTTCAAAGTCTGAAAACCTCTATGAAAAAAAAAAAATAAAAAAAATGCAGTGACTGAGCAAACCCATTTGATATAGTGCAGGTTGTGATATTCCAAGTGTTTAAAAGAACTCTGTGTTTAAGAGCAGGTGGTTTTCTTATCATTGGTTTTAATATGCCTGATCTTCATTTTTTTTTTTTCTTTATTTGGACTATTGGCTTATGTTGAGAAAGTACATCAGTTTTAGTCATGAGTCACCTCTTAAGAAAGCTCTCAGTTAGTTCCTCTGAGTTGCTAACTTCTCTGGGAAATTTCAGTAAAAGGACCAGGATGATTTACTGAAAGGGTCATTTAATCTGTAATGAACTCTCATAAATTCTCTCTTTAGCTGACTGAACTACTTTATGAAATCATCAACTATAAAAGGGAAAAACAAATCTGAACCTCTCAAGACCATGGTTGCTATTAATCATAATAAATTTTCTGCTTGTGTGTTTTTGTTTGTTTTATATGAATGTATAAAACTTACTGCAGATTATTTTCCAACATCCATTTTACCAGTAGGACAGCACATTTTTTTTCTGTATAGCACTGCAGAAGTTTCTCTGTAGAGTCCTGAGTCCTCTACACTTTCTGTACTGCATGTATTTCTGGGGAATGAAATTCCATTGAAAGAAGGTAGATTTTGTTTTAACTGTCCGTATCTGAAACCTAGTGATGACCTATTTTCAGTTTTTTTTGGAGGGCTCCTCTAAAAGAGGTCCTGGAGTCCCTTAGCAAGAACAAGGTCTTCTGCATTGAAGATCTTCCACAATATTAAGAAGAGGGCAAATAAGCTTTCTAGTTGTTAGCAAATAGTCAGAGGTGAATAATTCAGGTCCAGAAAGTGAAAACTGCCTAATTTCCTTCATCATGTTGACTTAACCAGGTGATTACCCAGTCTGTGTTGTGCAGCTGGAACTGGATACAGTTGGAACTAAAATCTCTATGAGTTTTTCCACTTCCTGGACCTGGATTGTCCACCTCTACAAGGAGACAAATCTTAGTTTTCAATATTGAGTAAATTCTACGTTTTTATGTTTGCTGTGGCCTGCTTTCCAAACGACTGGTTCTTATTACTACTCAATCACTGTATTTCTTGTAATTTAGGAGGGTTTTGTTTCTAAGCAATCTCCTTTTTTCCAGTACAGGGACCAGTACTCCTGTTTGTGTCTCCTGAACCTGTTTAAGTACTTTAGCAGCAACCGGGCACAAGCTTGCTTACTTAAAAACATGGTGTCATATAACGCCATTGAGTGCTCTTCCCTGCAGGCCTGAAAGCCACCAAAGGTAAAGTAAATGAACAAATGCAGATGTGGAATAAGAAGTTATTGCAGATCTGTAAGGTTTGCTATCGCCACAGATATGTAACAGAGAGGCTTATTGTGAAGCAAGAGAATTCAGATGAAGTTATCCAACTTTTTCCACTGAAATTAAGTTGTTATTCAACATGTGGTGCCATCCAGTCGACAGGGATGACAGCTTTGAACATCAGAGAGAGGATATAAAAGGCTTAACCTCAAGTTATTTATTGCCAAGAATTGTTTTTATTCTTTAATCTGTTTCTTTACTTATTGAGTTCTTTTAAAATGAAAAAGAAACAGATAGTTGTCTCCTTCGTCTCTGAGAGATTTGATGAAACTCATTTTCATCAAGTCTGTAAATTTACTCCTTTACATGCTACAGAACCAATCTCCTCCCTGAACTGTGTCATGGCAGGAAATCCCAATGCTGTTTGTTAAACATTTCAACAGCTGAACATGCTTAATGGACGATTTATTCAAAGGTGAATAAGATTTCAGGGACAACTGTTATTTTCATATGTATCTACATATGTAGATAATGTACACATGTGGAAAACTGTGGATGACCAAGTGGCTGAAGCTGAAAAGATGGGCATTACTGCTGTAAAATTTGGCAATGATAAAAAAAAGTACTTAGTAGCGATTGCTAGTCCATATTTGCAAGGGTGTAACGTTGTGATTAAAGTCTGTGGGGACACTGTATAATGGTTGGGGAAGATTAACCTGCAATTAAAGGATCTGAGAACTTTTGATGGGGTTTTTTGTATTTTGCTAAAAAATGAGCATGCCGTGAATGCCATATATTTATTAAATGATGTCTAAACTGTCGAGGTTTGTCTGGTGGACACAACACACTTCTACATTATTAAGCGTTGCTTGGGTCATTGTTGATCTTAAATCATGTCTTTAGCCTCCTGTGTCTTTCTGTGCCTCAGCAGAAGACACAGGATTTTAAGGAAGGTACAAGGAAGAAAACAATAACAGCTGCTAAGAGTAGCTTTGCCTTCCATTTTAATCAGGAACATGTATTTGTCACTGAAATCTGCAAAAACTCAGTAATTACAGGTTTGATTTGTTTTTAAACATTTAGAAAAACAAGTATGCAGAGAAAATGTAGAAATGTTTTTTCTTGGTATCTTTATTTGATATCATCCCTTCTTTCTTTCCATCAGTTTTGTAATTATCAGCCTTCAGATGTTCATTTTCCTGCACCACTGGTCTCCCTAATCAGGTCAGCAGTTTGGACAAACTAATTAGCCCACCCCTGAATATCTGCTTGCATATTTCCCCTGCCCAGCCCCGCTTCCTGTTCATACTGTCTGTTGGTGTGGTTCTTGAGTTTTTTTTTTTCTTTCCATTATTTTTCCATTCTTGTTTATTTTATCTTGTTTTCCTGACAGCTTATTTTACACAGATAGAGAAAACATATTTAGTCTGATTTTTTACTTGTTGGTAACAGATTCCTTTCACACCTATAGTGGATGTCATTTTTGTATCTCATCTCAAGACTGCTATGCAAAAAATCTGGCTACCCATAGATCCAGTTGCATCCTAGTTTCGGGATGATGAGTTTACATTTGCAGACTTACTGCTGTATTGTAGGGCTCCTCTAATGTCAGAAGATTGTTTGTCTTGTCAGTTCTGAGGACGTTATCATCATAATCAGCATTTTTGTTATTTGCACTTTTATACAATAATATTGTGCAATTAAATGGTGCTGTGTTTTTGGTAAAACATGCACAAGATTGTTGGTACCCCTCATTTAATGAAAGAAAAAAAAACTTGAATCTTACAAAAGTATTATTATTAAATAAAATTGCTATGAAATTGAACAAATGAAAGTCAGACATTACTTTTCAACAGAAAAAAAATAAATAAATAAATAATGAACACCTGAAACAGGTCTGGACAGAAATGATGAAATGAAGAATGTGTAATGATCTGGCCTGTTTGCTCGCCCTTAATTAGTCATTCCTTTCACCTGTTGTTTTTCCCTCCCTGCCTCAATTATAATTTATTCCTCTCACTTGTTTCCTGTGGTTTATATTCAGTTAAGCCTGAGCATTCAGGGCCAGATCATTTCTTGTCTTTCTGTCAGTCTGTCGTTTCAGTTTCAGTTCATGGTTAATGTCCTGGATCCTAGCAGCCAGTGGAAAGAGGGTTTTTGTGTTTGTCTCGTCTCCTGATCGTCCACTGTTCCTCCCCCACGGAGTCCTCTGGGTTTTTGGCTCAATATGTGGGGAGGTTCAGTTTTTATCCAGTAAGCCTGGCTCCAGGGAGGAGACCAGTTTAAAGTCCTGCTTGAAGTTCCGGTTCCACGTCCTGTCTCGGCTACGCTCTTCCACTGTGCCTGCCTGTCTGCACCTGATCCTGTCTGCTCCTGTGCGTGACCACCTGGTCATGCTTCTGGTCCCAGTCAGACTCTGAACCCTCCTGGAAGCCTGTGTATGCCTGGAAGTCTGGATCCTGCGACCTGTTTCTGTTCCTGCCTGATCTGGATCCTGCCTGTTCTGTCTGTTCCTGTCTGTTCTGGATCCCTGACCAGGATCAGCTTCCAGCATTACCTCTGGGACTGCAGCACTTGGGGACATTCTTGAGCTGGACTGTTAAACCAGGTAAGTGACCAATTCAGATAATCTTCAGATCTGTCAGATAATCGTGGTCACTTACCTGTGTTTTCCTCCTTAGAGTGTCTGAGATTGGGCAGTGCCCCGCCCCCCTGCCTGCAGTGTCCGCGAGCCACAGCTCCGCTTTTGTTTTATTTATTTAATAAACGTTTTGAACTTTCCTACTGACTGTCTCTCCCTGAATACTGGGTCCATCTATCCCCGTTACCACGAAAGAATGAAAATAATGTGACCAAGGGGACATGTTAAATAAAGGTGTTTCCACAAATTACCATCACACGTATCTACAATCTTGCAAACCTTCAGTGGGCTTTGATACAAAGCTAGGGGTAGTCATATGGTGTTAGGTCACATGGAGTATACCACAGAGGTATACCACCTTTTCTCTGTCTAGTCTTAGTCCAGGTCTTTGGTGTCGGTGCAGAATTGCCACCAGTAGTTCTGACCAACTGACCTTCGGGTCTTGCTGGATGCCTTCTTCCACCACAGCTATCCTCTTTTAACATAAACCCTACATTTTATCAACATTCCTTGTGCTCATTTCCACAGTCCAACATGTTTCTGATGGTAATGTCCTGCAGTATTGTCTGATTCCTGCAGAGCTGCCCACTGGAATCTGATACTGATAAAACAACTCACCAGAATCTGGTACTGCAATTGCCCTAACCTGCACACCTCTCGACTGCAAATAAAATACCCTCTAAATCTAATAAATTATGTTTATAGTTAACTGGTTCTAAGATTTTCCAAACGGCATGGAGGAATTTTAGACTGCAGAGTTGTCGTAGCAAGGGGTCATTGAGTATGATGCCACAGCATCTCAAAAAGAGTTAGGTCCTGAATTCAACTAGGCCAGTCAAAAAGCATGATTTTGTGATTTTCGAGCCACTTGGAGTTAGACTTACTGGTGTTCTTCTAATCATTCTGCTGCAAAATATGTATTTGTCTGAACTTAACAGATCGTTAGAGATTCTACTTGTTAATTTTCCCATATAAAGCAGAATTCATGCCTGCAAGGCCTATGCAAGGCCTGAATCTGGAGAGCAGCCACCATTGAGGTATAATAATCTTTTTTGGAACTATTCCTTCAGCTCTGCACTAGATTTAACAGGTCCAACAATCTTAAAAACAGCAATTTTCCAGTTAAATCCAATTTTAAGGTTGTTCGATTCAAATATTTTTTGTAATATCCTTGGAAAACTGACAAAGCAATGTGTACGGGGATCGCTCTTCCTTAATGCATTGTCTTTGTAATGTTTTCGTCCTGCTGAAATTGCAGTTGGGATACAGGAGTGCAGGAAACCAAACAAAGTCAACATCTGATTAGTGAAATGTACATGAAGAGCATTCATATCTTTATGTGATATTTGTATGTTTTTCTTGATTTTATTTTATGCAATTTACAGAATTAAACCCAAGCAACACAGTAAAGTTATGTTACTGATTGTTGCATATTATACCACAGAATCCACAGTGATAGTGCATGTTTAAGTGTAATTTCTCCAGTATCACATTAACTCAGGCTTGTGAAAGGCTCTCCAGCCAGGCTGAAGTTGTTGACCTATTGGGTGTTACTTAATAACCCCTCATACTGTCTGCTGTGATTGAGTTAAAAGAAACTCCTGGTGAAACAAAATGTGAGTGAAATGTAATCTCAGCCCAGTTATGGATCCTGTGGCCCTTAGCTCTGAGAATGACAGCTCCTTAGCTCCTCTGCAATCTTGCTGTGAAAATCAATTTCCAACTTATTTCCTCTGTGCTTCCTGCGTCAGTCTTCAGACCCTCCTGCATGTTTGTTGTGAGAGTCTTGCTGAGTGTCTTTGGTGTCATAGAGCAGCAGGCCTGCTTTCACAGAGTTTCCTCTGGATGTGCCAGAAAAACAAACATTTGTACTTTGGGAAAGCAATTCAGCTCATAATCATAAGGCATCTAAGGTCACAATCATACGTGAGGCATTTTTGACTCCCACTGCACTTTACACTGTTTCTACATGTTTATTTTGAGAAAAAAAAAGTTGTGTTCAGCTGGTTCACTTCCAGGAGCTGATAATGAATCAGGGTGTTATAGGTTTGGTAAAGTAGAATAGAATAGAATAGAATAGAATAGAATAGAATAGAATAGAATAGAATAGAATAGAATAGAATAAACTTTATTGTCATTACTTATTTTTTTAAATGTGCATAGACACTATGTATGTACTTGCTATGGTGTATAGAAGCGAGGAATTGTAAGAGGCTATAAAATAAATAAATATGAAAACTATATACAGATTATACAAGAAAGTTAGGATACGGATTTTATATAGATATATATATATATATATATATATATATATATATATATA